>NC_068288.1:47345874-47362834 GCF_025860055.1 Xyrauchen texanus
AATGGAATAATGTTGTTTAAAGGGACAGTTCACCCACAAATGAAAAAAATTACAATAAAACCGGTTTATTCACACGCATAATGTCCCAGATGTCACAAATGAAGATTTCTAGAAGAATTTTTCAGCTCTGTAGGTCCATACAATGCAACTGAATGGTGACCAGAATTTGAAGCTCCAAAAAGCACATAAAGGCAGCATAAAAGTAATCCAAAAGACACCCATGGTGCATTCTGTTTTGGTGAGTTGCATTTGTGCACATTGCCTCCTGCTGGGCAAGGAAGAGAAAGGGGAAAAAAGGGAGGAATAAAGAATAAATCATATTTGCTACTCAGCCCAGTAGGTGGCGATGGACCAAATTAAACTGACTCGTGAATGCATTTAGGAGGGCTGTTTGAAAGTAGATTTGGAGTAAATGGGACTTAAATATGGATCTGTTTCTCACACACACATATCATAACACTTCGTGAAGACATGGATTAAACCACTGGATTACTTTTATGCTGCATTTATGTGCTTTTTGGAGCTTCAAAGTTCTGGTCACCATTCACTTACATTGTAAGAACCAACAGAGCTGAAATATTCTTCTAAAAATCTTCATTTGTGTTCTGCATTAGAAAGAAAGTCACACATCTGGTTTGACATGAGGGCGAGTACGTAAATGAGGAGCGAATTTTCATTTTTGGGTGAACTGTACCTTTAAAATATTTTTTGATATTTTTTGTGACACTTAAAGATTTAACAGTCGGTCTTGAATCAGTGGTTTTTATTTTTATCAAAAATAGGTTGTCAAAATTAATATATATTTTTTTATAGTTTAATTGCCTTTATTTAATTTTACCTGTTTCTGCATTAAAATGGACATCAAAGCTGGCATGCCATTCATTCGCCAGCTAACTAAAATCCTGATTTGTAAATTGGCTTTGCAATAACCCAAATGAATTTAAATGATCTAAACTGGGGAAGAAATAACGTAATGGATTCATCAGCGGTCCTAGGCTAAGTTTTTATGTGGCGCTGGAATAACAGTGATTATTGGGCGTGCATGAAGTGCCACTAACGTTCTTTTTAGGGGATTCTGGAAATCTGGCACTTCTCAGTCATCCAATTGATTCATTCATGTTTAACCTCTCGGTTCTCTCTAGGTTGAGTTTACTTACCCAGCACACGTGAGTGAAGGCAGCAGAGATCTGATCAATAGACTACTGAAGCACAACCCCATGCACAGACTGCCCATCCAGGGGGTCATGGTGCACCCGTGGGTCGTGGAGAACTCCATTAAGAAGCCAACCACTCACACAGCCGCCGATTAAAGACTGCGCTGGTTTAGCTGCTTTGAACTATGGGAACAAAGACTGATGGAGTAAACAACATTTGTATGTAACGTGTTGTGCTGTTTAAATATGTAATTGTTAATAAGACACACATTGTAAAGTTTTAACCATTACTTGAAACAATAAATGTTTTTGTTATTATAAGGGATTTCAATCGTGAGATTTTGATGTATATCACCAACTGATATTGTGCTTGGAATAAATTATGTTTTCTGGAAACTGTTGTCATGGTGTCGCTCTAATGCTTTCACACATGCAACCTTTTCCACACACTGACCTACAGTTTTACATGTAGAGGTCATGTGACACGACCTGTTGGGAAATACTGGTTAGTGCTAGATGAGAAGTTGTAACATTGCCTGAAATACAGGTGAAACTCGAAAAATTAGAATATGGTGCAAAAGTTCATTAATTTCAGTAATTCAACTTAAAAGGTGAAACTAATATATTATATAGACTCATTACAAGCAAAGTAAGATATTTCAAGCCTTTATTTGATATAATTTTGATGATTATGGCTTACAGCTTATGAAAACCCCAAATTCAGAATCTCAGAAAATTAGAATATTACATGAAATCAATAAAAAAAAAAAGGATTTTAAATACAGAAATGTCGGCCCTCTGAAAAGTATAATCATGCATATGTACTCAGTACTTGGTTTGGGCCCCTTTTGCATTAATTACTGCCTCAATGTGGCGTGGCATGGATGCTATCAGCCTGTGGCACTGCTGAGGTGTTATGGAAGACCAAGATGCTTCAATAGCGGCCTTCAGCTCTTCTGCATTGTTTGGTCTCATGTCTCTCATCTTTCTCTTATAATGCCCCATAGATTCTCTATGGGGTTCAGGTCAGGCGAGTTTGCTGGCCAATCAAGCACAGTAATACCATGGTCATTGAACCAGGTTTTGGTACTTTTAGCAGTGTGGGCAGGTGCCAAGTCCTGCTGGAAAATGAAGTCAGCATCTCCATAAAGCTTGTCTGCTGAAGGAAGCATGAAGTGCTCTAAAATGTCCCGGTAGACGGCTGCGTTGACTCTGGACTTAATAAAGCACAGTGGACCAACACCAGCCGATGACATGGCTCCCCAAACCAACACAGACTGTGGAAACTTCACACTGGACTTCAAGCATCTTGGATTGTGTGCCTCTCCATTCTTCCTCCAGACTCTGGGACCTTGGTTTCCAAATGAGATGCAAAATTTGCTCTCATCAGAAAAGAGGACTTTGGACCACTGAGCAACAGACCAGTTCTTTTTTTCTTTAGCCCAGGTAAGACGTTTGACATTTGAAGCCCATGTCCAGGACCCGCCTGTGTGTGGTGGCTCTTGATGCAGTAACTCCAGCCTCAGTCCACTCCTTGTGAAGCTCCCCACACATTTGAATGGCCTTTTCCTGACAATCCTCTCCAGGCTACGGTCATCCCTGCTGCTTGTGCACCTTTTTCTTCCACACTTTTCCCTTCCACTTAACTTTCTATTAATGTGCTTTGATATAGCACTTTGAGAACATCCAACTTCTTTTGCAATTACCTTTTGAGGCTTTCCCTCCTTGTGGAGGGTGTCAATGATGGTTTTCTGCACAACTGTCAGGTCAGCAGTCTTCCCCATGATTGTGAATTCAACTGAACCAGACTGAGAGACCATTTAAAGGCTCAGGAACCCTTTGCAGGTGTTTAGCTGATTAGAGTGTGACACTTTGAGCTACAATACTGAACCTTTTCACAATATTCTAATTTTCTGAGATTCTGAATTTGGGGTTTTCATAAGCTGTAAGCCATAATCATCAAAATTATATCAAATAAAGGCTTGAAATATCTTACTTTGCTTGTAATGAGTCTATATAATATATTAGTTTCACCTTTTAAGTTGAATTACTGAAATTAATGAACTTTTGCACGATATTCTAATTTTTCGAGTTTCACCTGTATTCCGTAACATTAACGAAGGGCGTTTGAGGTCAGGATGCACCGTTGGAAGTCTGCTTTGGGGCCCATTGATGATAATGGGTCTAGAAATGCACTAAAGTTAAGAAATTTCAATATTAACAACTTTACTGCTTAAATAATGCAGAAGTTCAAACCGATGAATTGATGTTTTAATAAAATTATAAGCTTTAAACCCTCCAAAAATGTTCTAGTCACAATCTCTTGCTATATCTCCTCTCGCCACTAGATGCCGCTGTAGTCAATCTCTTGCTATCCATTTTTAATTTAGTCGCGTTTGTCGGCCGCATACGTCATCGAAGCTGTCTAGTTTCTTTAGTTAAATTAAACGAGACAGCTTCGATGACGTATGCGGACGATAAATGCGACTTCCGGAGGACCCATCCTCTGGCAAAACTCTATTGTATTTTATCTACATATTATGTTTGTATATTTTGACAATTCACATGTGATTTGTATCCTTTTTTTTTTTTTTTTGGCACTAAAGATGACAGGAAAAAAAAGAAAAGAGGACGCATCCTTCCAAACAAGTCACCATCTATACCTCCTCTCGCCGCTAGATGCCGCTGTTTGTCGGCCGCATACGTCATTGAGGCGGTTTTTTTTTTTTTTTGGTCTTATTTTATCTATTAATGCATTTTATGTATATGCACTTACATTTATACAACTGTTAACCTTTTTTGCATTCCCAATGAAAACAAAATGTAACGAGGCATACGTCGCCTCGATGACGTATGCGGCCGACAAATCAGACCTCTGGAGGACGCATCCTTCCAAACGGGACACCGCCTATACCACCTCGCGCCGCTAGATGCCGCTGTAGTCACATGTTCTCAGACGTTCGTCGGTCATGAGAAAATGACTCCTCCAGTGGAACTCAAATTCCCACAATCCAACATTCCGCCAGTTCTGCGCACGCGCTGCTGCTGTCAGCTGTATGTTTTTAGATGGTCTTGAATTTATTCTTTAATCATTCTTCGGATTATGACGCGGTTACTGCTCATTAATGCGTGATTTCTGGAGATAATTTAATTTTGCAGGTACATAATTATTTACAGAGTATTGATGTTTTAATTATGTTAGAGAAATTTTAATCTTTTTAAATGTGTAATCTCTAAAACTTTTGTCCATTTTTGATTGTTCATGCAGTCACAGTGAGCATATGTGAATATCCTCCTCTATTATCCGCACTCAGAAACTCGTCCAGATGTTTGCCTGTCTGCAGAGGTTTCACCGAGAGCCAAAATCTGTCGAGCATCATCTGTCCGGATGTCTGTTGCTCCCCCTGATACACCGACGACAGGTTGCATGAAGCATAAGATGACATTTATTTGACAGGTTATTGTTTGATATTTATTTGACCTATCAGCCCAGGAGGTCTCTTTTAATCACGCTGCATTAAAGCTGCTTTTTCATTTCACATAGAACTAATACATGTGCGATACATTAAATATGTCTTTTATTTCTCACTTTGACAAATACACCAGTACTCGTAAAATAACATTACACATCTCTTCAATTCAACAACAAGCAATCAAACATAATCGAGACTATGTGCATGTAAATGAGGTGTGGAATAAAGCTCAGGTGACTCAGATTGATTTTATTGTTGTGTGTCTTTGTCTTTTATGTCACATCAAAATCAAATCAAAACAGTTGTACAATATAATTTCACGCGTTTCTTTATTCTTCAATATATTCATTTTCACAATATATGATAACGATTTTGTGATATACATTCCATCTTTTAAACCACAATAACACAACACACACGGTTTATAACATGTCCACAGCACCCGTTGGATTGCACACAATGACAAATGTCTTATGCAAGTCTCTTTATTTCGAGTATTGAGTCAGACAGCTTGATTTCGATCCAAACACGTTGTAAATAAATTTCACTTTAGGGGAAAATGAAGATTATTATTATTATTATTATTGATATATATAGATATATAGATATATTAATTCCCAATAAACACGCAATGCTCGAAATTCAACTTTAGTGATTTTGAGTTCGTGGTTTAATTTCTTTCTGCTGGAAATTCTGATTCATATATTAATATTTTTCTTCATCATCTTCATCGCTGATGATATTGGACGGAGTCTCTGTGTGTGTATCCGGTAAATCCGTATGTGTGAATTAAACCCTCTCGATTTCTATTCATCGGAATATTTCTAATACTGCACGGACATCATATGTTCAAACTGCATAGTTAAAGTATTTCTATTCACCGTCCAGATACAGTTTCTATATCGCCCTCTCCGAGTCATTTTGGTTAAAGTAATGCGAAATATAAGAAATAAGACTTGTATGTGTCCTCCAATAGAATTTCGGAATATACTTCAGTTTGTTCTACTCATATTTTATTGCCGTGATGTAAATAATGATCTGCTGTTGTTTTACTGTGTATTGCAAATCACGCGTTATTTTATTCTTGAACGTAAAATGAATTATTTCTTCCTGCAGTTCTATTCTCATTCGATACATCCTCTTGTAAATCAACTTTTAACTCACTTAAAAACAGATGTTTAGTTCTATTTCTAATATCACGTGTTGTTGTCCAAATCATCCCTCCTAGCGTTTGTTGCATTGCAGAATAATTCGTTTATTGTTCTATGGTGAATTCTATTTTGCAGACACGTTTTGTTAAAGTCGAATGGGGGGGGGGTGAAAACTTATCGGTTTGGTTATCAATAATAGGTGGGATGTGTTGTAACACGTATCACCAATCGATCATTTCCCCAACTAATCCTGGATGTTGTATTTGTATGCCTCGATGAGCCCCTCAACGGAATGAATGAAGCCAGAAATACTGCATATACCCCCGATCACAAATATCGCCACATCGAAGAACACCTGGTGCCATAAGAGCTTCCTCCAGAGCAGCTTGAGATGAAAGAGACTGGGCAGAAGAAAGCACAGACCGGCGCCCGTCAAGCTGCCCGTTAACCCCATGAGAAGCGCGAAGTGCGGCACGTAAATGGCCATGAGCATCGTGAACACAACCAGGGCGCACCGGAGAGACAGACCCCACGATTTGAGGCGCCCGTCGCCCCCGTAGCAGTCCGGGAATATCGCGCGCCCTCCGTCCTGGAAGAAACACTTTTCCAGCACCTCGACCGCGGCGAAGAACGGCAGCGGGTACGACAGCAGCGCTTTGGACACCAAGAAGAGGTTGACGACGGCCCGGATGCCTGGCGGCAGGTTGTCCGTGATGACTTCCTTGGTCGCGTCCGCCCACGTCAGGTAAGCCACCAGGGCGAACAGGCCTTTGAGGATGCAGGCAGCGATGTGAGTCCAGTCCATCATGCAGTGGAACTCGCTGGGTTTCTGCATGTTACCCTCCAGCGAGGGCAGGAAGATCTGCGAGGTGTAGCTGAACACGATGATGCCGATGGAGATGGGGAACTTCTTGACGTCGATGTAAAACTTCACCTTGTCCCACGCCCAGTCTCGTGCCCGGGACAGACAGTAGGCGATCACGAGGATGTTGATGACAAAGTGCGCGAGGGTGCAGAGCAAGCTGAACTTGGACACGGCTTTGAGGTTCTTGAGGAAGGCGCAAGGCAGGAGAGCGACGGTGGCGATGATGGCCCATGACCTCTGCGACACCGGGAAATTCGGAAAGCTGTTGTACATCAGGTTCCCGCTGACTACGACGTACAAAATGCAGGTCATCACGAGCTCAATGATTTGGGCAACATTGACGATGTGGCCTCCCAGCGCGGGAAAGCGCGGCGCGCAGCAGGCGTTGGCAATATCCACATACGAGTCTCTCACTCGTACCAGCTGCCCGTCTTCGTTCTCTTCGTAGAGGCAGGAGATGAGGATTTTCCCCGTGTAGCAGCACACGACCGCAGCAAATATAATGAGGAACAGTCCGAGATATCCGCCGTGGAGAATGGCGTACGGTAACCCGAGAACGAACATCCCCTGGGAAGAGAACACAGGAACGACATTACACAATAATAGAATCCCACTTCTGTTCTATTCTATTCTCTGTTCTGTAAAATTACTCCTCAATACCCAATTCTATTCTATTCTATTTTATTCTATTCTGTTCTGTTGTCTCTTGAATTCACTATGTAATACTAACCTATTCTATTTTATTCTTATTCTATTCTGTTCTGTTATATGTCTATTGAATACACTATGTAATAATACCCCATTATATTCTATTTTATTCTATTCTGTTCTGTTATATGTCTCCTTAATACATTATGTAATAATACCCAATTCTATTCTATTCTATTTTATTCTATTCTGTTCTGTTATATGTCTCCTCAATACACTGTGTAATAATACCCCATTATATTCTATTTTATTCTATTCTGTTCTGTTATATGTCTCGTTAATACATTATGTAATAATACCCAATTCTATTCTATTCTATTTTATTCTATTCTCTTCTGTTATATGTCTCCTCAATACACTATGTAATAATACCCAATTCTATTCTATTCTATTTTATTCTATTCTATTCTATTCTGTTCTGGTATATGTCTCCTCAATACACTATGTAGTAATACCCCATTATATTCTATTTTATTCTATTCTATTCTATTCTGTTCTGTTATATGTCTCCTCAATACACTATGTAATAATACCCCATTATATTCTATTTTATTCTATTCTGTTCTGTTATATGTCTCGTTAATACATTATGTAATAATACCCAATTCTATTCTATTCTATTTTATTCTATTCTCTTCTGTTATATGTCTCCTCAATACACTATGTAATAATACCCAATTCTATTCTATTCTATTCTATTTTATTCTATTCTATTCTATTCTGTTCTGGTATATGTCTCCTCAATACACTATGTAGTAATACCCCATTATATTCTATTTTATTCTATTCTATTCTATTCTGTTCTGTTATATGTCTCCTCAATACACTATGTAATAATACCCCATTATATTCTATTCTATTTTATTCTATTCTGTTCTGTTATATGTCTCCTTAATACATTATGTAATAATACCCCATTCTATTCTATTCTATTCTATTCTGTTCTGTTATATGTCTCCTCAATACACTATGTAATAATAACCCATTCTATTCTATTCTATTCTATTCTATTCTATTCTATTCTGTTCTGTTATATGTCTCCTCAATACACTATGTAATAATAACCCATTCTATTCTATTTTATTCTATTCTGTTCTGTTATATGTCTCCTCAATACACTATGTAGTAATACCCCATTATATTCTATTTTATTCTATTCTATTCTGTTATATGTCTCCTCAATACACTATGTAGTAATACCCCATTCTATTCTATTCTATTCTATTTTATTCTATTGTGTTCTGGTATATGTCTCCTCAATACACTATGTAGTAATACCCCATTCTATTATATTCTATTCTATTCTATTCTGTTATATGTCTCCTCAATACACTATGTAATAATACCCCATTTTATTCTATTCTATTCTATTTTATTCTGTTCTGGTATATGTCTCCTCAATACACTATGTAGTAATACCCCATTCTATTCTATTCTATTCTGTTCTGTTATATGTCTCCTCAATACACTATGTAATAATAACCCATTCTATTCTGTTCTATTCTATTCTATTCTATTCTGTTCTGTTATATGTCTCCTCAATACACTATGTAGTAATACCCCATTATATTCTATTCTATTTTATTCTATTCTGTTCTATGTCACCTCAATACACTATGTAGTAATACCCCATTCTATTCTATTCTATTCTATTCTATTCTATTCTGTTATATGTCTCCTCAATACACTATGTAGTAATACCCCATTATATTCTATTCTATTCTATTCTATTCTGTTCTGTTATATGTCTCCTCAATACACTATGTAGTAATACCCCATTATATTCTATTCTATTTTATTATATTCTGTTCTGTTATATGTCTCCTTAATACATTATGTAATAATAACCCATTCTATTCTATTTTATTCTATTCTGTTCTGTTATATGTCTCCTCAATACACTATGTAGTAATACCCCATTCTATTCTATTCTATTCTATTCTATTCTGTTCTGTTATATGTCTCCTCAATACACTATGTAATAATAACCCATTCTATTCTGTTCTATTCTATTCTATTATATTCTGTTCTGTTATATGTCTCCTCAATACACTATGTAGTAATACCCCATTATATTCTATTCTATTTTATTCTATTCTGTTCTGTTATATGTCACCTCAATACACTATGTAGTAATACACCATTCTATTCTATTCTATTCTATTCTGTTCTGTTATATGTCTCCTCAATACACTATGTAGTAATACCCCATTATATTCTATTCTATTCTATTCTATTCTGTTCTGTTATATGTCTCCTCAATACACTATGTAGTAATACCCCATTCTATTCTATTCTATTTTATTCTATTCTGTTCTATGTCACCTCAATACACTATGTAGTAATACCCCATTCTATTCTATTCTATTCTATTCTATTCTGTTATATGTCTCCTCAATACACTATGTAGTAATACCCCATTATATTCTATTCTATTCTATTCTATTCTGTTCTGTTATATGTCTCCTCAATACACTATGTAGTAATACCCCATTATATTCTATTCTATTTTATTATATTCTGTTCTGTTATATGTCTCCTTAATACACTATGTAATAATAACCCATTCTATTCTATTTTATTCTATTCTGTTCTGTTATATGTCTCCTTAATACACTATGTAATAATAACCCATTCTATTCTATTTTATTCTATTCTGTTCTGTTATATGTCTCCTCAATACACTATGTAGTAATACCCCATTCTATTCTATTTTATTCTATTCTGTTCTGGTATATGTCTCCTCAATACACTATGTAGTAATACCCCATTCTATTCTATTCTATTCTATTCTGTTCTGTTATATGTCTCCTCAATACACTATGTAGTAATACCCCATTATATTCTATTTTATTCTATTCTGTTCTGGTATATGTCTCCTCAATACACTATGTAGTAATACCCCATTCTATTCTATTCTATTCTATTCTGTTCTGTTCTGTTATATGTCTCCTGAATACACTATGTAGTAATACCCCATTCTATTCTATTTTATTCTATTCTGTTCTGTTCTGTTATATGTCTCCTGAATACACTATGTAGTAATACCCCATTCTATTCTATTTTATTCTATTCTGTTCTGTTCTGTTATATGTCTCCTGAATACACTATGTAGTAATACCCCATTCTATTCTATTTTATTCTATTCTGTTCTGTTATATGTCTCCTCAATACACTATGTAGTAATACCCCATTCTATTCTATTTTATTCTATTCTGTTCTGTTATATGTCTCCTCAATACACTATGTAGTAATACCCCATTCTATTCTATTCTATTCTATTCTGTTCTGTTATATGTCTCCTCAATACACTATGTAGTAATACCCCATTATATTCTATTTTATTCTATTCTATTCTATTCTGTTCTGGTATATGTCTCCTCAATACACTATGTAATAATAGCCCATTATATTCAATTCTATTCTGTCCTGTTCTGTTATTTGGCTCCTGAATACACTATGTAACAATACCCCATTATATTCTATTTTATTCTATTCTCTCCTGTTCTGTTATTTGGCTCCGAAATAAACTATGTAATAATACCCCATTCTATTCAATTATATTCTATTCTTTTCTATTCTGTTATATGTCTACTGAATACACTATGTAATCATACCCTATTCTAATTTATTCTATTCTATTTTATTCTTTTCTGTTCTGTTATATGTCTCCTGAATACACTATGTAATAATACCCCATTCTATTCTATTTTATTCTATTCTATTCTTTTCTATTCTGTTATTTGTCTCCTGAATACACTATGTAATAATAACCTATTCTATTCTATTTTATTCTATTCTATTTTATTCTATTCTGTTCTGTTATATGTCTCCTCAATACATTATGTAATAATAACCTATTCAATTCTATTTTATTCTATTCTATTCTGTTCTGTTATATGTCTCCTCAATACACTATGTAATAATAACCTATTCAATTCTATTTTATTCTATTCTATTCTGTTCTGTTATATGTCTCCTTAATACACTATGTAATAATACCCCATTATATTCTATTTTATTCTATTCTTTTCTGTTATATGTCTCCGGAATACACTATGTTATAATACCCTATTCTAATCTATTTTATTCTATTCTTTTCTATTCTGTTATATGTCTCCTGAATACACTATGTAATAATACCCCATTCTATTCTATTTAATTCTATTCTATTATTTTCTGTTCTGTTATATGACTCCTGATTACACTATGTAATAATACCCCATTATATTCTATTTTATTCTATTCTATTATTTTCTGTTCTATGTCTCCGGAATACACTATGTAATAATACCCTATTCTATTCTATTTGATTCTATTCTGTCCTGTTCTGTTATTTGACTCCTTAATACACTATGTAATAATACCCCATTATATTCTATTTTATTCTATTCTTTTCTGTTATATGTCTCCGGAATACACTATGTTATAATACCCTATTCTAATCTATTTTATTCTATTCTTTTCTATTCTGTTATATGTCTCCTGAATACACTATGTAATAATACCCCATTCTATTCTATTTAATTCTATTCTATTATTTTCTGTTCTGTTATATGACTCCTGATTACACTATGTAATAATACCCCATTATATTCTATTTTATTCTATTCTATTATTTTCTGTTCTATGTCTCCGGAATACACTATGTAATAATACCCTATTCTATTCTATTTGATTCTATTCTGTCCTGTTCTGTTATTTGACTCCTGATTACACTATGTAATAATACCCCATTCTATTCTATTTTATTCTATTCTGTTCTGTTCTGTTCTATGTCTCCGGAATACACTATGTAATAATACCCCATTATATTCTATTTTCAGCACAATTAGCTTTATGGTCTGTAAAAATCATACCCATATTGGCCTATATTGGTGTCACATGCCACACTAAAATGTGCACATTTCTTTGTTCATTTATTTGATTAATCTCAGTGTTTAAAGTTGAACTGAAAGTGCCGTTTATTTTTTAGGGAATGCGCCATTCAGCGTCTAATTTCACTGCAGGGGCTTGTGATGGAGCATTAGGAATGCAGTTTATTTCTGTTAGGACATTCCATTTGCTGTGAGCAAAGTCACGCTCACCTCATTGTGTCGTCATCAGGATGTATCAAATAGGCAGGGAGTCACGTCACGGGTGTCATTTTGATGTTAAGAGGTTTAGCTGCGCGTGATTCAATGTGTGTGGATTTTATTGCTAAAACACATGTTTTGGCCATTGTCAAGAATATATATATTTTTAATTGTTCGTTTTTAAAGCACGGTTCGTGCTGAATAAAATTATTTTGACTAAGAAATTTAGAAGAGGCATTTTCATGACATAGGATAAGGGGACATTATGCTCTCCAAATTACGCATGTCGAAAATAAGACGGAAAAACTCACAAATCTTCAATTGTGAACACAACGATGAGACCAATATATAAATATAATAATTAATGCTGTCTTTAATCGCTTAACTCGTTGCTAAACACGCTTTATGAAGCGGTAAATGTCCATCCAAGTCCCTTTAGGTCATTAGCTAAAAAAAAAAAAAAAAACAATCACGCCATTGAAATGCGATTTTTGACCTACACACCATAAAACTATTTTAAGCATTAATTATTATCAAAAATCTGTGGAATGTATTAAGGCAATTTATGTGCACAATTTGACATTTATCCATACTCCACTACGCGCAATGACTAATGATGCGCTCTTACCTGGATCGCGTTGGTCACGTTCCATCCTGCCTCCCAAGCAGTAATTTTTGGCTTGTCCAGATTGGCAATTTCGGAGCAAAGATTTCCGTCTTTGGACGCTGAGGGCGGTGGACCCGTTCCATCCCTCTGGTAATGGCTGTCCCCTTCGAAAGTGCCCTCTCCACCCATGTCCCCACCGCCCTCTCCCCCAATTTCATCGTTTTTAAGGATGTCCATCTGAAGCCCCTGCCGGTGGTCATAGTCCAGATCATCACAGGCGGCGAAGCCCAAACCCTCCTCGTCCGTGGCGGCCTGGAAGCCCAATTTGGCGAACATCCCACTCACCTTCGCCTGCGACTTATTGGTGACGGTGGTGGCCGCATTAGACAGCTTGTTTGAGATCTTGCTTCTAATTAACGTGGCCATGATTGCTTTCCTCAATTAGATCAATGTTCAAACACCTCTGCAGATGTATTTTAGATTGAACGAATTTAGTGTGCGACCAGAGTTCTTTTTCTGCGCATCAACGGAGCGAGAAGAGGACGGACTCTCGTGGTGACGCGTATTCGTTATCTCCAGTTCTGACTGAAATCACGCCTGGTGTTTTGGCGAATTTCGTGGATCATGTCACTTTCAGACGTAGATGATACCTGGCGCCTGCATCCTGTTCGTCCACTCCTCTCTTTTGTTTCGGCTCCAAACACCGAGGCGCGCTTCCCAGGTGCGGGGACAGGTTTAATGTGCTGTGCGTAAAAGGAGAATGTGCGTAATTTTGAGCGGGCTTTCCGTTATCAGTATCCGTGGCACAGCTTCGACTGTGTTTCAGTGGCCGTCGCTGATGCCAATGCGGTACACGGGAGCTCGGGGGTGTTGAGAGAGAGGCACGTGTCACCGTCAGCCTGCCAATGCCAAGACTCGCGCGCACAAAGCGCGTCTCCGGCCCCAATGCGCGCCGCTACTCCGCACCGGGGAAAAAAAACCACGGGGTAAAGATTTGCTGCATTTCTGAGGGAGGGGCTTGCAGTACCCCATCCTCCTCTCCACTTTCATTCTGCCCAAATATACTTGTTACAACACCCAATGGCATCCGGGGTCTCTAGTGTTGCATAACTTCACGTATATATAAACCATCTCCACGCATCGGGCTAGGACTCACATGGACACTAAAAGTTGTCTTGAAATATTCTTGTTGTCTTTTCCTTTCGCATCTTTCACCCTCCAGTTTTTATTGCTTCAGATGAAGGTTTAAAAGACTCTTTTTTTGTTCTTCAACAAGAGGAAATAAGATTCCCGACGACGCGTTGAGCTGGTTTTTGGAATACGCATTTAATCGGATTTAAAGCCTTCTTTTATTCGTCACGGAACTAGAAATGAAACACGTCGCAGATATGAATTCGTTTTAATAGATCAGGTGCAAAGTGGTGTTTTGTGAGTTTGTCACCCAAAAAGTCAGAAAAGGCGAATTGGATGTTTTATGGATCGTTTTGTCACGGGGCACAAATATCGCGCATTGGCTGTTTTTGGGTTTATCATCTGAATTTCGTTGTCGGACACATTCAAGTAAATGAAGATATCCCGGCTTATATAAATGCGGCATTTCTCCGGCCTGTAAGAGATTTTGCATCGAATTGACTCACAATATTATACAGAAAATCATCAGTTTATTCACAATAGATAAGCTCTTGCGATATTGACCTCTCGTTTAGTCTTATACTCCGTTAAATCCACTATCAGCTTTTCTCCAAAGAATTTAAGAGCCTTATTTGGTTTTATTAATTGTAATACATGTTGTCATTATTACAGAAATATTGTAATAATTGTGCAACTCTAATCAGCATAAACCTAAACGAATATTCAAAAAATGCAATTATCTAATAAACCCTTGAAACAAATCACTGCAAAATAATAATAATCCTTTTAAGCGAATGATTATTATCAGGCTGATATTACAGGTGAGGGTAGTGTAATGACAAGATTCGGTTTTAAAGGGTAAGATTGGTGAATTGTTTGAGCGGAAATCAACAGCGCGTTTATTTCAGCACCGGACAGCGACCGCGCGCGACCTCAAACTTCTCCATCGCAGGCGCATATTCAGACTATTAAACGTGAATCTACATAAAGCTGTTTATCAGATAAAATGAAATGAATATATTCTATTAATGAGATTTGATTTTGTTATGCTGTGTTTCACGGGTAGAGTTCTTTCGATCAGGAGCTTGCATTGAACTTCACCGAAATGCATTTCCTCATTTCATATTCATGTATTCATAAATGACGCGTTATATTGGTGTGTGTGTCTATATGTAACTCTGTTCTGTGTTGTCCTGCTGTACGCGTCATATCTAATCGTGTCTATCTGTGATTGTCTTCTCCCGGGAGATTGTCTTTTATTCTCCCTCAGGCGGTGCGCGGCCTCGTGGCCTCCTTTCCCCGGCGGGAGCGGAACGGGTTAATCGCGGTGGCGTTATCTGCCGCGTCCAGACCTCCTCTGATATCAGCGCGCGTCACTGCGATTAACAACGCTACAACACGAGAAGAACAGCGCACCGGATTTATTATGGCACCTTTCAAGACATCTCATATCACGTTGTGCACGGAAACCGCAAGGCAACATATAAGATAAATACATAAATAAATATAAACGCGGGGAACTTTTTTGCATATTTAAAAGTTGTTGGCAAATGATTATAATGAGTGGTTTTGGCGGTAGACTACATTATAATAATGTGTTACTGACTTGCCTTGGCCAGTTATTTAAATGTGCAAACTATTTAATTGTTCTTATATTAATGACGATATTTCTCCTATTTAGGTGATACAAACAGTGTATTATAATTGAAAATCTACACTCATGTTCACCCCACACTCATGCACGTGCACACCTCCTCATGCAAGTGCACACCTCCACTTGCTGAGCATTTTGAAGAAATCTAAATGATTTCATAATTCGATTAATTATGTTTTGTGGTGGTGGCGTAGTGGTCTAAAGCACATAACTGGTACTCAGAAGGTTGCTGGTTTGATTCCCACAGTCACCACCATTGTGTCCTTGAGTAAGACACTTAACTCCAGGTTGCTCCGGGGGGATTGTCCCTGTAATAATTGCATAAATGCATAAATGTAAATGTAAATGTATATATATATATATATATATATATATATATATATATATATATATATATATATATATGTTCTACAGACATCATTGGTATGTTGTTACACTATTCAATGAACTGTCAGAGTTCTCCTCACCATATTTCCCCTCACTCGCATGATATTATACGAATTAGCCACATTTAGAAAAGTCGTACGTATCCTGCCGATTTCGCCGTGAGAGTGTGTTGATCATCTGATTATCATACTTTATTAAGTACGACGATAATATTTAGCCTTAGTGAATGTTATGAGTGAGGACATGTGAGTGTGTGTGTGCTCAGTTCACCGATGTCACCTCCATTTCTCTCCTTCAGTTTATTACCCTTCAGAAAATCATAGAGGGCAATAAGAGGTCAGAGAGCTTCTCCCAGGAGCCCCTTCAACACATAACACTAAACCTCTCTCCAGGGACACTGACTCAGGATCAGTCTCTCTCCAGTCAGGTCACTCTGCTCATCTCTGATTCAATGTTATCTTGCTGCACAAGGTGATCTCATGTTATTGTTCAAGAAATAGCAGCGCCATGAATCTGGCTTTTGTGTGTGCTGGATTTGCCCTTTTGTCTTCTCATGGTGGAAAATTATCAGTTGGACATCTAGGCCAGTCTCTCTCCCTCTCTTTCACACACACACACACACACACACTCTCTCTCTCTCTCTCCCTCTCTCTCTCACACACACACACACACACACACTCTCTCTCTCTCTCTCTCTCACACACACACACACACACACTCTCTCTCTCTCTCTCTCTCACACACACACACACACA
>NC_068288.1:47363334-47385834 GCF_025860055.1 Xyrauchen texanus
CCAGGCCAATTTGGTTACCCCATGTGACTCTACTCTCCCTAGCAACTGGGCCAATTTGGTTACCCCATGTGACTCTACCCTCCCTAGCAACCAGGCCAATTTGGTTACCCCATGTGACTCTACCCTCCCTAGCAACCAGGCCAATTTGGTTACCCCATGTGACTCTACCCTCCCTAGCAACCAGGCCAATTTGGTTACCTCATGTGACTCTACCCTCCCTAGCAACCAGGCCAATTTGGTTACCCCATGTGACTCTACCCTCCCTAGCAACCAGGCCAATTTGGTTACCCCATGTGACTCTACCCTCCCTAGCAACCGGGCCAATTTGGTTACCCCATGTGACTCTACCCTCCCTAGCAACCAGGCCAGTTTGGTTACCCCATGTGACTCTACCCTCCCTAGCAACTGGGCCAATTTGGTTACCCCATGTGACCTAGCAACCAGGCCAATTTGGTTACCCCATGTGACTCTACCCTCCCTAGCAACCGGGCCAATTTGGTTGCTAAGGAGACCTGACTGGAGTCACTCAGCACACCCTGGATTCAAACTCACGACTCCAGGTGTGATAGTCAGCGTCAACACTCGCTCAGATACCCAGAACCCCCTTGTACTGCATCTTTACATATGAGATGCCTCGAGAGTGTCTCACCCTCAAACCGGTCTTTGGGATGTCGGTGTGTTTGGTTTCTGCTGGTTCTGGTTCTGTCGTGTCTTTCGGAGCATCAGAGGAGATTTCTCCTGCAGAAAGAGACTCGGGCTCCTCCGCTGCTCCTGAAACCTCATGAGGAGATCCATCTGAAGGACTGAAGTTCTCTGGTTTCTCCCAGCTGGATTCTGCTCAGACCGGGTCAAACATCATGTGTTATATTATTATTATTGATAAAGCCTAATCTGGTGTATAACCTCATGAACGTGAGATTGTAGTGTGTTGATCTCACCGCCGGTCTCAGTGTTGTAGTAATACATGAATCCTTCAGGACTCACAGCCTCCATCCATGAAGTGACTGAAGATTCCTGCACAAGACATGTTTCATGAGCTCACATCACACGTACTGCAGATATGAAGAGAAAATAACTTCCTTTCCTCTATTATTGGTGTAGAAGAATGTTCATGATAAGGTTTTAGGTTTTGGTGTAAATGAAAAGCTGAAACACACAGAGAAATCTACAGTCTGTACGTCTCTTCAATGTGTGTGTGTTTCGCCAAACATTATTACAACATCAGGTCATTAGCGACCCGCTACCAATGTCCATCACAAACCGATTTTCAAAACACCCAGATATTGATGCACATAACACATGTATAACACAAATAACACATATGGAGCTACACGTAACACGTAATCTACACACGTGTGTGTTTTATCAGGTGTTTATTGAGTTTGAGTCAAATGACAATAGTCACATGATACTGATCACATGTTAAACCTGCTATAGTTTACTTCCACATTGCTGCTTCATCAAATATTCATGTCAAATGTAAATCACTGAACAACAGCGCCACCTTGAGGAACAAATAACATGTTTAATATGTGTATGCACGCATATGATACTTATTGATTTTTTGTGTGACAATAGTAAATTATTTTATATAGTTTTAATTTTTATATAGTACTCATTTGTCTTTTAATAAATAAATAAATGCATATTTTGAAAGTAAACAAATATAGATATGAAATAATCATAAAAATATGATTTATATGAGTGAAATGTATTTTTAGCAAATTTGGCATTTTTTAATAAATACAAAAATAATTATAATAATATTATATATATATTTTTATTTTTTTTGTGTTACACTATTCATAAGAGAACGGTTGAGGAATACTAAAGAGGCGTGGCTTAACTCTACAAAACAACAGAGGCGGTACAGGGGTGGAATGAGGTCCCGGGGTATGTGTTTGAGAGTTTTGAGCTGTATTAATTGCAGTATTTGAATCATTTAGTGTTAAAAGTTTCAAAGAAACATTTACAGAATATAAACACAGAGCTGCAGTGCAAACACTGTAAATAATACATATATTAATGAGTTTACCTGAGTTTGTCCTGCTGCTGCTGCTGCTGATGATGATGATGATGATGATGGTGTGTTCTGACTCTGAAGGCCGTCTGGTTTCTCCCACAGACACTCTGAAATCAACATTACACAGTCCTTCACACATCCGCAAACACACAGTGTATGTGGAGAACAGGTCAGTTATATCCCAAACCTCCTGTGATGGTGTTGTAATAGTAAATGTGTCCGTCATCTGTGGTTCCCTCCATCCAAACATCCACCGGATTATTCTCATTATTGCAGCTGCTGCTCGAAGTCTCTTTGTGCACTTTCAGTTCTCGTCTTTGTGCTTGATGTTGTCCTTTAGTTTGTGGATTAACCGGAGCTTCAGTCGCAGTTAAACTCTCACCTGCAGTGAAATGAAGCAGTTCTGTGAGTATGATCACATCAATACAAATACACACAATGAGTGGACACAAGGGCTAAATATGTTATATATATATATAATGCTGAAGTTACCTGACTGAGTGTTCATGCTCTTCAGATCTTCCTCATTTGCTTTAAGTGCTGCCGCCTCCATCGCTGCAAACTCCTTTGATATCTTCTCCTCCTGTTTGGCTTTTGCAATGCTTTCCTTCTTAATCTGTCACGCAACATTGACGGGAGGAGAACATGATCACCGCTGCCCAATAAAACACACTCTTATCATCACACACACATGCAGCACTGAGAGCAGCAGCCAACAGTCTGTTTACACACACATGAACACTACTGACCCATCTTGCATTAAACGGTTTCATATTTATAGTTATTAATATTTCAGCTCTGTAGGTCCATACAATGCAAGTGAATGGTGACCAGAACTTTGAAGCTCCAAAAAGCACATAAAAGCAGCATAACATTAATCCAGTGGTTTAATTAATGTCTCCAGAAGAGATATGATAGGTGTGGTTGAGAAACAGATCAATATTTAAGTCCTTTTTACTAAAAAAAATCTCCACTTTTACAATCATCTTCTTTAGTTTTTGGTGATATGCATTCTTCGTGCATATTGCCTGGGCAGGGAGAATAATTGATAGTAAATGGGACTTAAATATTGATCTGTTTCTCACTTACACCTATCATAACACTTCAGAAGACATGGATTAAACCACTGGACTACTTTTATGCTGCTTTTATGTGCTTTTTGGAGCTTCCGATTTCTGGTCACCATTCACTTGCATTGTATGGACATACAGAGCTGAAATATTCTTCTAAAAATCTTCATTTGTGTTCTGCTAAAGAAAGAGTCACACATCTGGGATGGCATGAGGGTGAATAAATGATGATTTACATTTTTGGGTGAACTGCCCCTTTAACATGCGTTTTCAATGATCATATCTGATGTTCAGTTCATTTTTTAAAACAGCATGTAAAACACAATGCATTAGTATTCTACATTGTTGTCACATGGCACAGGAGACAGTTTTCCACACTGTGTGTGTAACAGGTGTTATATTTATTTATTAATTTCACTCAAAATCTCTCCCCTTGTTATTATCATTTGTTATATTTATATAATTATTTTGTATTCTGGAAATTATTCTTTTAATATTTCATTTAATTTATTCTTTTAATATTGACGTTTAATTAATTAATATTTAATTGAGATGTCATGTTTCTATTGTTATATGGTAATTTTTCAGTGTTATTAAAAATGGTGCGTGGCTCCTTTAAGATTCATGTCCCGGTTGCTCTCGCGCGGTAAGCGCGACTGAAGAGAGCCGAGTTGTGTTGAAGCTCCGTCTAAAACGTTTGATATGAGTTCTGTTTAGTGCAATAAAACATGTAGTTTTGTTCAGAATGCACTTAAATCTTATTCAAATATGTATGAAGTTTGTGGTAATGATATGGAGCATGTATTTTTGGAGAGAGTTCATTAAGCATGAGTATGCAAGCTCTGTGGCTATAATAATGCTTTTCACTGATAGGTTGGTGTTCCAATGTAAGAGAAGGCCACAGATTCGAGCTTGTTTTGATGTATTTGTCTTTATTCATGCAGATGCAGAATAAAATCTGGCCTGAGTAATTCCTGTTGCCTGGTCTTGTTCATTATCCACACAACTATATTTTGCATGTGTCATTTTGCACAAAATAAATAAATATGATATATATATATATATTATTTTTTAACACTCAGCAACATTTTCCATGTAATATGCCCTTTATAACTAATTAACAACAACAATAAAAGCTTTACAAGTTTAAGGTTCATTAACGGGTCTGTCAGATTTGTACATGATTAATAACATTATAAAGGAACAAACTTTCACACATATGCCGCTAAATCCTCAAATATTCACTGAAATTCACTGTCCCTTCAATATGACGTCACGAATGCGCCACACACTCTGAATGATTAAAAAAAAACTATAATATATTTGTATACTGAATATCATCATGTATAATATATAATATATAAAAGCAAGAAACTCTACGCTACAATCTGATATAAGATGTATATTGATGTATAAGTTTACATCTACCGCGTTTGTTAGTGTGACCTCCCATATGGTCTAGCGGTTAGGATTCCTGGTTTTCACCCAGGCGGCCCGGGTTCGACTCCCGGTATGGGAAGTTCGTTTTTTATTTCAACCGTCCACTTATGCGTGTTTAGTGTTGCACGAATATAGAATAGAATATAGAATTGTCTACTACGAGTTGGGTTTGACGCAGAAGCACAAATCGGATATTAACCCATTAAACTCTGGTGCATCTTTTGGCGAGGAAGACCATCCCTCCTCCCAACGACCAGGTGCTCTGTCTTACCACGGCTGATGTGAGGAAAACTCTACGTAGAGTCAAACCCACGGAGGTCTGCTGGACCAGACAACATCCCTGGAGTGCTCGGAGGATGTGCAGACCAGCTGGCAGATGTTCTTACCGACATCTTCAACAGGCAAAAGTTTGGGCACCCCTGGTCAAAATGTTTGTTGCTGTGAATAGTTAAATGAGTAGAAGATGAACTGATCTCCAAAAGCCATAAAGTTAAAGATGAAACATTCTTTTCAACATTTTAAGCAATATTAGTGTATTATTTTTTATTTTGTACAATTTTAGTGTGAAAAAAAAGGAAAGGAGCACCAAGCAAAAGTTTGGGCACCCAAGAGATTTGAGCTCTCAGATCACTTTGACCAAAGTCTCAGACCTTAATTAGCTTGTTAGAGCTGTGGCTTGTTCACAATCATCATTTGGCCAGGTGATGCAAATTTCAAAGCTTAATAAATACTCTGAATCCGGCCTCTCTGTCATCTTTTGCTCGCTTGGCTATTCACACAACAGACATTTTGATCAGGGGTGCCCAAACTTTTGCATGCCACTGTATTTCTGGCTGGTCACTTAATGTCCTGCAAAAGGTTTTATTTCATTCCACTAGATGGCAGCAAACACTATGAAAAATAATTTTCCTCTGTTGCAATTCTCAGATCTGAACTGTAGGCGGCGCTGTTACATAGCAGCACTCATACCGCACACGTGCTTTTAGCGGCGTGCATGTTCCCAATGTTTCATCACATATTTCAGCCTCTGAACGTCAGTCTTGGTGTCATTGGGGAGGTGTATGTAATCACTTTTCAACGTCAATAACTGATGATTTGTTCATCAAGAAAATTCTGGATATCTGAGACATAATATTGGATGAAGAAAACAGCCTAAGGTAAGAGCTGATATTGAGTTTGTGGATATTTGGTGCTTACAGAACCAGTAATAGTGGCAGAAATGAAAAATTTGTCTTTGTTGTCTTACAGAAATCATAAATCACTTTGTGATTCTTTTGATAATCTTTTGAACTGTGTTGTTGGTGTAACAAGAGCTGATTATGATGCAGCTGAAATCGGAGCGGTTCTGTCAGTCTCACTGTGATTGGACGAGTTCAGAACGCTCCATTTAGTCCAGCAGGTTCAACAAAAAGTTGTTGAGCGGTTCTGCATATTGTGGCGCCGTTTTGTGGTCCGTTCTGCATAACACAACGGCTCATTTTTGCTCCATTCAGCACATTTTCTGACCAAACCACCGGCCCGCTCAGTTCTCCCGATGGCCATGATCGGCCCCAAAGTGCGTCGGCCCACCGGGAAAATGCCCGGTATGCCAGATTACCCTGGACAGGACTGTACTCTCTCACTTGCTAGGCAGCGGTTTTATTGGCCTGACATCAGGTGCTGTCAAAGGTGTGTTTTTGGGAAGTCACCAGAGCCTTCTGCTCGTGCTCCCCTGAAGAGCATTAAGAGATTTCTGGTCAGAAGAAGATGGTAATCAGCGGTCAGTGGAAGTCACTGTTAATCCAACAGTAAAGCAGGATGCGAGAAAGCTTCGGGACAATGTGTTAATATCTGCGGGTTCCTAGAATCCCACACCACAGCATACCTTCCAATGGGTAACGGGCACAGAGCGATTTAATGGAACGTTAGGTGACATGCCTCATTCCCTATAACAGCAATGCCCCAGCCGATCCAAACTCTTACGTTTGGTTACAATGGCCCAGTTCAGGAGACCAGGAGTTACGCACCCTTCCTCACGATTACTGCATGTAATGTTCACGCAGGTTCTCAATAAGCCTGAGGTTGCTGATCAACACCAAGATCAGAAATACAACGAGTTATTCTGCCAATAAGAAGGTACATTCAGATGGACAGGTACTAATGCACGGGGGGGTTTGGTGAAATGGAGGAGGGGTGAATGTAACTTTTTTATTTTAGTTTTACCATTTTCACGTTAAAGTGAATTTAAACATATTTCCTTTATTATATTCTCATTTATTCATTTGGCAGACGCGTTTATACAAAAGAGGAAAACATCAGCCGATCATCTCAAGGAGACGGTGGTACAAAAGTGCCATACTACAAAGTTCCACTAGCATCAGAATAGTCAAGACATATTAAAGTGCAAATTATTATTATTATTAGTGGTGCTTGCCAAAGGCATCACTATTGTTCTCTTGCATACTTATTAATATTCTGATTATTATTATTATTATTCCACACAAAGTTATTATTCCCGCAGCTTTTGTCACAGACCCGAGTGAGGCGTCAAATAGTGCGGCTCATTGAGGAGAGGTGTGCTGTATCTTTTCTAAGCGATCGGGTGTACGATGTTCACACAGCGGACGAAAAACTGGTAAAAAAAGTCCCATTGACTTAACATTACCTAAACACCTAAAATCTTCATAGCCACACCCTAAAACATGCTAAAAAACGTGCTAGCATCATGATAACAGGGGGGTAACCAAATTGGGCCAGTTGCTAGGGAGGGTAGAGATGCATTGGGTAACCAAATTAGGCCGGTTGCTAGGGAGGGTAGAGACACATGGGGTAACCAAATTTTCCTGGTTGCTAGGGAGGGTAGAGTCACATGGGGTAACCACATTTTCCTGGTTGCTAGGGAGGGTAGAGTCACATGGGGTAACCAAATTGGGCCGGTTGCTAGGGAGGGTAGAGATGCATTGGGTAACCAAATTGGGCCGGTTGCTAGGGAGGGTAGAGACACATGGGGTAACCAAATTGGGCCGGTTGCTAGGGAGGGTAGAGATGCATTGGGTAACCAAATTGGGCCGGTTGCTAGGGAGGGTAGAGACACATGGGGTAACCAAATTGGGCCGGTTGCTAGGGAGGGTAGAGATGCATTGGGTAACCAAATTGGGCCGGTTGCTAGGGAGGGTAGAGACACATGGGGTAATCAAATTTTCCTGGTTGCTAGGGAGGGTAGAGTCACATGGGGTAACCAAATTGGGCCGGTTGCTAGGGAGGGTAGAGACACATGGGGTAACCAAATTTTCCTGGTTGCTAGGGAGGCTAGAGTCACATGGGCTAACCAAATTGGGCCAGTTGCTAGGGAGGGTAGAGACACATGGGGTAACCAAATTGGGCCGGTTGCTATGGAGGGTAGAGTCACATGGGGTAACCAAATTAGCCCGGTTGCTAGGGAGGGTAGAGTCACATGGGGTAACCAAATTAGCCCGGTTGCTAGGGAGGGTAGAGTCACATGGGGTAACCATATTTGCCCGGTTGCTAAGGAGGGTAGAGTCACATGGGGTAACCATATTTGCCCGGTTGCTAGGGAGGGTAGAGTCACATGGGGTAACCTCCTCGTGGTCACTATAATGTGGTTCTCGCTCTCGGTGGGGCGTGTGGTGAGTTGTGTGTGGAGAATAGAGTGAAGCCTCCACATGCGCTATGTCTCCATGGTAACCTGCTCAAGTCACGGATTGATGGTCTCAGACGCGGAGGCAACGGAGATTCGTCCTCCTCACCCAGATTGAGGCGAGTCACTACACCACCACAAGGACTTTTTGGGAATTGGACATTCCAAATTGGGGAGAAAATAATAAACTATTTTTTTACCAAATATGAGTGATTCATGTATCCGACGGTTTTTACAATTTAAGTGTAAACTTATTGCACGATTCTGGCTCCGCCCCCATAGAATAAGGGGTTAATATGATCATCATTAATAGTTAATAATGTGAACTATTGAATGTCAAACAGACGATCAGTCATGGGTAATAGTCTCGGGATTCTCAGGACAAACAGAAACAGTCAATAAAAACAAGTTTATTCTGAATTTAAATACAGACACGCCCATTAAAATATCAGTGATGAAGAAATATTTAAGAACACGGTCACATGTACAGAAATAATGTGCAATAACATGAATCCTCTTTGAAATATGTTTTTACATAAGAAAAGAAACATATTAAATAAGTGCAATGCTACATCTGTGGCCAATGAACATAATCCAGTGTAGAACCATAAACATATTAACAGTGAAAGTGCAACATTAAATCAACACATCTCTTTAATCAAAACAGCTTTACTAACGGTGCAGCAGTTATCCACATGTATCAGTGTTTCATCTCACAATGACTGTCATTTATCAAGTTAAAAGGGAAAATGAATTATACAAATATTCACACTTCAGACAATCGTAGAAAACATGACACGTTCTTTTGTTTCAGCTTGATTAGCAGCATGTTTGGCATTTCCTCTTTTGGGAATGAACGATAAATGATGCTTTGAGGTGCAGTTTGTTCATTTCACATGTCTGTGATTCAGATGTGAAGTGATGAAGCGTCATTCACACAAATAACAGGAGCAACATTTATATTTGCATACAGAACTCATTTCTGCTCTGAAAGGCCCTTATATGAACCGGAAGCTCTTATAATACACACACACACACACACACACACACACAGGCACACACACACACACACACACACACACACACACACACACACACACACACACACACACACACACACACAGGCACACACACACACACACACACAGGCACACACACACAGGCACACACAGGCACACGCACACACACACGCACACACACACGCACACACACACACGCACACACACACAGGCACACACACACAGGCACACACGCACACACACACACACACACACAGGCACACACACAGGCACACACAGACACACACACACACACACACTCACGGGCACACACACGCAGCGTCAGTCCTCTCGTCAAGAACACTTGGTGATGGTGAACGACCCTGACCAGCAGGGAGCTCCGACCGTCCGCATCATTATTCCAGTTAACCCCGACTGACCCACATCTCGCCGCCGCTAGTAACAGCCGTCACGCCAGCTTCCATCACGCAGCGCGCTCAGCGTCACCAGACTCTTTGGTGGTGTCAGCAAACTTCAGAAAGAGAAAAGAGATTTTAAAATAAATAAATCAACATTATGACACGCATGCTGTCGATTGAATTGAACATGGGATATTTTATGATGTTTAAGTAATTTTGCAAATTTTCTTCAACATAAAATTATAATCCCATTTCATCCAGAGTCAAATTGAATAAAATGAAAGAATATTAGGTGAAATATTTACTACATTTAAAGTAAAAAAAAACACTGGCTACTCGAGCATTTCATGAAAACACTTAAAATACGAATGATCAGGGGTTCAGTGTATCTCAGCGAGTACTGACGCTGACTATCACACCTGGAGTCGTGAGTTTGAATCCAGGGTGTGCTGAGTGACTCCAGTCAGGTCTCCTTAACAACCAAATTGGGGCGGTTGCTAGGGAGGGTAGAGTCACATTGGGTAACCAAATTGGGCCCGTTGCTAGGGAGGGTAGAGTCACATGGGGTAACCAAATTGGGCTGGTTGCTAGGGAGGGTAGAGTCACATGGGGTAACAAAATTGGCCCGGTTGCTAGGGAGGGTAGTCACATGGGAACCAAATTGGCCCGGTTGCTAGGGAGGGTAGAGTCACATGGGGTAACCTCCTCGTGGTCACTATAATGTGGTTCTCGCTCTCGGTGGGGCGTGTGGTGAGTTGTGTGTGGATGCCGTGGAGAATAGCGTGAAGCCTCCACGTGCGCTACGTCTCCATGATAACACGCTCAACAAGTCACGTGATGAGATGCGCGGATTGACGGTCTCAGACGTGGAGGCAACTGAGATTCGTCCTCCGCCACCTGGATTGAGGCAAGTCACCGTGACACCACGAGGACCTGCTAAGTAGTGGGAATTATCGTTCCAAATTGCGAGGAAAAAGGCGATTTAAAGTAAATAAATAATTCCAAAAAATATAACAAATATACTGCTTATGTTTATAACTGAGGTAGCAGCCGAACAAAACTCTTAATGAACATCAGTGAACTAATGCAACTCATTCTGCTGTACTGAAGTGCTGCATCTGTCAGTGCTGTCACCTGCGCACAGGTGTGTTGAGTTTGCTGCGGTTGGAGACGGTCGCTATGAAGGATGCAGGTCGTGGCAGTGCGCTGCGCGCTGGTATCTGTGATCCGCTCGTCTTACTGCTGCTGCTAAACAGAGACTGTAAACTGGCTGATGATGTCATGAGGGAGGAACTCTTGATGGTCGGGCTAACGTAAGCGGTGGCTTTCAGAGTCGGACGTGACGAGAAGTTCCCCACACTCTGAACACGATTCTGCAGCTGCGCAGGAGACGGAACTGAACACACAAACACATGCCATCAGTAATCCTGATGAAGACACTGATGAAAAAATCTGGATCTGACTTTCTTCTGTGGGACATGAAGTCCACGATCACACAGCAGCAGAATACGGTTGTCAGACCTGTTTGAGTGCTTCATACGGTCACACACAGTTACCGCATCCTATAACCGAACTCACACCCACAAATGTGCAGATCTCTCAACCGCATTCTCTGCAAACCTGTGCTGTGTGAATGTAGCTTAAAGGAGATATTTAGCAGAATGTTCATGCTGCACTTTTCCTGGCATAATACATCTTGATGTGCCAAATTTTTATGGTGCTTTTATAGTCTTAAAGTCCCCATTCACTTTCACTGTATGGAACAGAGCAGCGTGAACATTCAACTAAACATCTCCTTTAGTGTTTTACAGAAGTGATTGTCAGTATGTCAGACGTGTTTGACACATACTAGCGGTCTGCAGTCTTGTCAGCGCGCTAGATGAATCGAAGCTTTGACTGTTGCGGATGGACGGAGCTGAAGTCATCTGATTGGCTGGGACCAGAACGCTGGTCACGCTCGGAGCTCGCAGCAGGTTTGGCATACTCCTCCTTAACTTATCTGGAGAAACATCACTTCCTGTTAGCTCAGCCAATCACAGACTGAAGATGATGTAATGAGCATGCAGAGCAGTATACACGCACAGTGATCATAATCCTCTGAACATGTTGTATTAGATTTAACCCAAATTACATCTGATTTAATTTATCTGGATTTAAATATGATTGCAGACAGAGTTTATATAAAGACGGCTTCTAGAACAACATCCGCACACAAACACACACGTGTCAGATCATCCTGATGAACTCTCCAGCACGAGACACGCACACGCACGCGCATGCACACACACTCACACAAACACACTCACTCACTCACACACAGACAAATACAAACAAACACTCACTCTCTCACACACACTCTCTCTCACACACACACATACTCATTCACACACACTCACTCACTCAAACATACACACACACTCTCACAAACACACTCTCTCACACACACACTCTCACAAACACACTCTCTCACACACACTCTCTTTCACACACACTCACTCACTCACTCTCTCACTCAAACATACACACACACTCTCACAAACACACACTCTCGCTCACACACACTCACACACAAACACACTAAGGTCACGTGTGGAGTGGAACAGGTTAAGTGAGGTCACGAGTGGAGTGGAACAGTTTAAGTGAGGTCACGAGTGGAGTGGAACAGTTTAAGTGAGGTCACGTGTAGAGTGGAACAGTTTAAGTGAGGTCACGTGTGGAGTGGAACAGTTTAAGTGAGGTCACGTGTAGAGTGGAACAGTTTAAGTGAGGTCACGTGTGGAGTGGAACAGTTTACGTGAGGTCACGAGTGGAGTGGAACAGTTTAAGTGAGGTCACGAGTGGAGTGGAACAGTTTAAGTGAGGTCACGAGTGGAGTGGAACAGTTTAAGTGAGGTCACGTGTAGAGTGGAACAGTTTAAGTGAGGTCACGTGTGGAGTGGAACAGTTTAAGTGAGGTCACGTGTGGAGTGGAACAGTTTACGTGAGGTCACGAGTGGAGTGGAACAGTTTAAGTGAGGTCACGAGTGGAGTGGAACAGTTTAAGTGAGGTCACGTGTGGAGTGGAACAGTTTACGTGAGGTCACGTGTGGAGTGGAACAGTTTAAGTGAGGTCACGAGTGGAGTGGAACAGTTTAAGTGAGGTCACGTGTGGAGTGGAACAGTTTAAGTGAGGTCACGTGTGGAGTGGAACAGTTTAAGTGAGGTCACGAGTGGAGTGGAACAGTTTAAGTGAGGTCACGAGTGGAGTGGAACAGTTTAAGTGAGGTCACGTGTAGAGTGGAACAGTTTAAGTGAGGTCACGAGTGGAGTGGAACAGTTTAAGTGAGGTCACGTGTAGAGTGGAACAGTTTAAGTGAGGTCACGTGTGGAGTGGAACAGTTTAAGTGAGGTCACGAGTGGAATGGAACAGTTTAAGTGAGGTCACGAGTGGATTGGAACAGGTTAAGTGAGGTCACGAGTGGAGTGGAACAGTTTAAGTGAGGTCACGTGTGGAGTGGAACAGTTTAAGTGAGGTCACGAGTAGAGTGGAACAGTTTAAGTGAGGTCACGTGTGGAGTGGAACAGTTTACGTGAGGTCACGTGTGGAGTGGAACAGTTTACGTGAGGTCACGTGTGGAGTGGAACAGTTTAAGTGAGGTCACGAGTAGAGTGGAACAGTTTAAGTGAGGTCACGAGTGGAGTGGAACAGTTTAAGTGAGGTCACGTGTGGAGTGGAACAGTTTAAGTGAGGTCACGAGTGGAGTGGAACAGTTTAAGTGAGGTCACGTGTGGAGTGGAACAGTTTAAGTGAGGTCACGAGTAGAGTGGAACAGTTTAAGTGAGGTCACGTGTGGAGTGGAACAGTTTAAGTGAGGTCACGAGTAGAGTGGAACAGTTTAAGTGAGGTCACGAGTAGAGTGGAACAGTTTAAGTGAGGTCACGTGTGGAGTGGAACAGTTTAAGTGAGGTCACGTGTGGAGTGGAACAGTTTAAGTGAGGTCACGTGTGGAGTGGAACAGTTTAAGTGAGGTCACGAGTAGAGTGGAACAGTTTAAGTGAGGTCACGTGTGGAGTGGAACAGTTTAAGTGAGGTCACGAGTAGAGTGGAACAGTTTAAGTGAGGTCACGTGTGGAGTGGAACAGTTTAAGTGAGGTCACGAGTAGAGTGGAACAGTTTAAGTGAGGTCACGAGTAGAGTGGAACAGTTTAAGTGAGGTCACGAGTAGAGTGGAACAGTTTAAGTGAGGTCACGAGTAGAGTGGAACAGTTTAAGTGAGGTCACGAGTAGAGTGGAACAGTTTAAGTGAGGTCACGTGTGGAGTGGAACAGTTTAAGTGAGGTCACGAGTAGAGTGGAACAGTTTAAGTGAGGTCACGAGTAGAGTGGAACAGTTTAAGTGAGGTCACGTGTGGAGTGGAACAGTTTAAGTGAGGTCACGAGTAGAGTGGAACAGTTTAAGTGAGGTCACGTGTGGAGTGGAATAGTTTAAGTGAGGTCACGAGTGGAGTGGAACAGTTTAAGTGAGGTCACGAGTGGATTGGAACAGGTTAAGTGAGGTCACGAGTGGAGTGGAACAGTTTAAGTGAGGTCACGTGTAGAGTGGAACAGTTTAAGTGAGGTCACGAGTGGAGTGGAACAGTTTAAGTGAGGTCACGTGTGGAGTGGAACAGTTTAAGTGAGGTCACGTGTGGAGTGGAACAGTTTAAGTGAGGTCACGTGTGGAGTGGAACAGTTTAAGTGAGGTCACGAGTGGAGTGGAACAGTTTAAGTGAGGTCACGTGTGGAGTGGAACAGTTTAAGTGAGGTCACGAGTGGAGTGGAACAGTTTAAGTGAGGTCACGAGTAGAGTGGAACAGTTTAAGTGAGGTCACGTGTGGAGTGGAACAGTTTAAGTGAGGTCACGAGTAGAGTGGAACAGTTTAAGTGAGGTCACGAGTAGAGTGGAACAGTTTAAGTGAGGTCACGAGTAGAGTGGAACAGTTTAAGTGAGGTCACGAGTGGAGTGGAACAGTTTAAGTGAGGTCACGAGTGGAGTGGAACAGTTTAAGTGAGGTCACGTGTGGAGTGGAACAGTTTAAGTGAGGTCACGAGTGGAGTGGAACAGTTTAAGTGAGGTCACGAGTAGAGTGGAACAGTTTAAGTGAGGTCACGTGTGGAGTGGAACAGTTTAAGTGAGGTCACGAGTAGAGTGGAACAGTTTAAGTGAGGTCACGTGTGGAGTGGAACAGTTTAAGTGAGGTCACGAGTGGAGTGGAACAGTTTAAGTGAGGTCACGAGTGGAGTGGAACAGTTTAAGTGAGGTCACGTGTGGAGTGGAACAGTTTAAGTGAGGTCACGTGTGGAGTGGAACAGTTTAAGTGAGGTCACGTGTGGAGTGGAACAGTTTAAGTGAGGTCACGTGTGGAGTGGAACAGTTTAAGTGAGGTCACGTGTGGAGTGGAACAGTTTAAGTGAGGTCACGAGTGGAGTGGAACAGTTTAAGTGAGGTCACGTGTGGAGTGGAACAGTTTAAGTGAGGTCACGTGTGGAGTGGAACAGTTTAAGTGAGGTCACGAGTGGAGTGGAACAGTTTAAGTGAGGTCACGTGTGGAGTGGAACAGTTTAAGTGAGGTCACGAGTGGAGTGGAACAGTTTAAGTGAGGTCACGTGTGGAGTGGAACAGTTTACGTGAGGTCACGTGTGGAGTGGAACAGTTTACGTGAGGTCACGTGTGGAGTGGAACAGTTTAAGTGAGGTCACGTGTGGAGTGGAACAGTTTAAGTGAGGTCACGAGTGGAGTGGAACAGTTTAAGTGAGGTCACGAGTGGAGTGGAACAGTTTAAGTGAGGTCACGTGTGGAGTGGAACAGTTTAAGTGAGGTCATGAGTGGAGTGGAACAGTTTAAGTGAGGTCACGTGTGGAGTGGAACAGTTTAAGTGAGGTCACGAGTGGAGTGGAACAGTTTAAGTGAGGTCACGTGTGGAGTGGAACAGTTTACGTGAGGTCACGTGTGGAGTGGAACAGTTTACGTGAGGTCACGTGTGGAGTGGAACAGTTTAAGTGAGGTCACGTGTGGAGTGGAACAGTTTAAGTGAGGTCACGAGTGGAGTGGAACAGTTTAAGTGAGGTCACGAGTGGAGTGGAACAGTTTAAGTGAGGTCACGTGTTAGTCATGAGTAATCGAGTGGTGACATCATCACGACTCACCTGAGCTGCTCCTGAGGCCGGTGTGCTCGTGCGAGGACACTGGTGTGTTGGCGCTGGTTTGAGGTGAGACGGGTGCAGTGGGGGTGTACGGAGGTGTGGAGGCGATGAGGCCGCATGTCCAGTCTCTGATGGTGTTGAACGTGTGTGAATGCGGCAGACCGCGGTGAATGGCTCCAGCCCGACTCAGACGCGGCTGCGGTGGGGGCAACTGACCATAATCTTCATCATCATCATCATCATCATCATCCAGGTTCGAATCGTCCCGTTGGCTGAACAGGAAGGTAAAACTGGAGCTGCGACGGTTCTGAACGGACGAGGAAGAGGTCGTGGCGTAATCCTGACGTAAACCTGCAGAGGAAACAAACGCAACGTCCTGTAACAGATGAAACTTGTGATTCGTGTTCCTTCTCAAACTAAAGTCAAGATAGTTACACTACTGAAAAATGTCACAAGTTTTAGTTCCTCCTCAACACGTTGTACTTGTGTACTTACTCTCCTCCTGCAGTCGCGCCATCACCTGAACATCGCTGAGATCCTGCGGTTTATAATCCTCGTCCACATCACTGTCCACTGAGCACTGACTCCACACACCTGTGACAATACAACACACGTCACACCTGCAGATCTACAGTCACACACTAAAGCCCAGGAGGAGGATGAGGATGAGGAGGAGGAGGATGTGAACGCAGCCGTCTCCTCCTACAGTCACTCAAGCTGTGGTATGTTCAGATGTTTATTAAAGAATTGTTCTGTGTTCAGTGAATCTCTTCAGCTCATCCCTGAAATAAACCAGCTTACATTCATGCACTGATAATGGAAGTCTATGGGGGCAGAAGAAATGTTCAGATATTTAAAAGTGCAGCTACTGAACTCAAATAAGGACACTGGGAAGAGACGTGACGTACAGTAATCGTGAGTCTGTACAGATGTTTACATTAAGCAATAGGGCATTGATACAGTTTTCCCAATGTGATTACATTCGATTTTGATTCAATTTGATATCAATTAATTTGGGTATATTTCAGTTATAATGCCCATTTTGCTTACTGTGTATATTAAATATATTATAATACTGGTAATTACACAGAGTACCTTCTTATCTGGTACATTATGAAAATGTTTATTTTATAAACTATATTTGATCTTTTTCATGATATTGGTCACATTTTAGCTTTTTCATGTATTCCATCAGTAAATAAGATGTCTTGAAACTGCACATATATATATATATATATATATATATATATATACTGTGTATAGTTACGTTTATTGTTTTCATGCATCATTTGTGCTACATATATTGAAATGTAGAACAAGTGGTAAATCAGTACTGTCTCTATAGATGTGTAGATGCGGTCGCCATTTAATTAGTCACAAATGACACCTTCAAAAAATTCAAAGGTTTTAAATGTGGGAATTTCCTGCGTTATGAACGTGTAACTTGCAGGAATAATTACAATTGTTCAGCTGTGAGTAAAAGAATCAGTATTGAGGTCTTTAAAATGAAGTTCACGATGCATTGCAAAATCATTTTTTATTTTATTTATTTCTCCCCTTTTCTCTGCAATGTGGAACGCCCAAATCTCAATGCGCTCCAAGTCCTCGTGGTGGCGTAGTGACTCGCCTCAATCCTGGTGGTGGAGGACGAATCTCAGTTGCCTCCACGTCTGAGACCGTCAATCCGCGCATCTTATAACCTGACTTGTTGAGCGTGTTACCGTGGAGACGTAGCGCGTGTGGAGGCTTCACGCTATTCTCCGCGGCATCCACGCACAACTCACCACAAGCCCCACCGAGAGCGAGAACCACATTATAGTGACCATGAGGAGGTTACCCCATGTGACTCTACCCTCCCTAGCAACCGGGCCAATTTGGTTGTTAAGGAGACCTAGCTGGAGTCACTCTCCACACGCCCCACCGAGAGCGAGAACCACATTATAGCGACCACGAGGAGGTTACCCCATGTGACTCTACCCTCCCTAGCAACCGGGACAATTTGGTTGTTAAGGAGACCTGACTGGAGTCACTCCGCACGCCCTGGATTCAAACTCCAGGTGTGATAGTCAGCATCAATACTCGCTGAGATACCAGACCTATTGTGCACTAATGAAATCACTTCTCACTACGACTGTCAATTTAACGCATTCATTCAGTGTGATTAATTATATAAAAAAAAATACATTTAAAAAACATTTATTAATGAATAATTAATGCAATTAATCATGTCTCCGGACCATCTTCGGAGCATTTAATCGAGCTTCAAGAACCGTGTTCATTAGTGTACACGAGATTCAGAGTCAAAGTGATTTTCTCTGAGATCAGCTGCATGTGACTGAACACAGAACTGTTGTACTGAATCCACCATATTCCCATGAGTGAGACTTGGCATATGGATTCGCTCATGATAAATGCTGACAGTGTCATGTGACCAGGTGTTGCCATAGCGATGTGCTCATGCGCTCTAGGCAGCTCTTACTGCGATTGGCTGAAGGATGGAGGAAAATAGGAGTTCTCTCGGTTATAAGAGAACAATGCTTCACTTCAGGAGTCACAGGGAAAGAGGGATGATGGGATACGGGAGGACATGAGACTGGACAGACAGAGAGAGAGAGAGAGAGATGAGCGGATGAGCTCAATGTAAACAGACTTTGCCAATGCTTCAGTGTTCTGAGGTAATATTAAAGATGAAAGTTCACGTTTAAAGCACACAGGACTGCCGTCATGATACGTCTGTGTTCTTCATGGAGTTTGACGGCTTTCATTGTATGACAAAGAGCAGCGTGAACATTCTACTAAACATCTCCTTGTGTGTTCCACAGAAGACAGACATACGGGCTTGGAGTAAATGATTGTGTGTGTTACCTGCTCGGTCACAGGGTTTACAGGAGCTTCCGAGAGGAGAAATCCCAACTACACGAGTGTGAGGACGAGCAGGAGAGGTGACACCTGACCTCCATCGGTTCACTGCAGGACAAACACAGTTCAGTTCATCTTCATGTTGCTTTGATAAATCAGACATACTGTTATCCTACAGATGTGTGTTAGGGTTTAAACACAATCCCGAAAACCTGACTCAAATGACTAGCTCCGCCTTTTCCCATAGCTGATGTTCAAAGTGGCCCATAGATGTTCTATATATCAGTGAAAAACTTCAATGTCTATGAACTTTAGTTTTTTTAATATATGGCTATTGAGCTTATGCGCCAGAGAAACTAGCATTTGTCTAGCGGTTCTATATAGATATCTGTGGTGATGTCAAAGTGTAATTGGCTAGTGAAGTGGGTTTACGGGTTATAGAGATGTCAAAAGCTATCATGAGTATTTTAAAGTGTTCAGATGTTATAACAACTGGAAACAATGCGGGAGATTTAAAACTCAAGATCCTACATCACACTGTGCTCATTAAACTCCAAGAGCTGCAACGTCAATGTAAATTATCTTATTTTTTTTTTTTTTTTGGGATATTTTTTCCCCTTCTCCCCAATGTGTAACGGGCAATTCCCAATGCACTCAAAGTCCTCGTGGTGGTGTAGTGACTCACCTCAATCCGGTGGCGGAAGACGAATCTCAGTTGCCTCGGGTCTGAGACCGTCAATCCGCGCATCTTATCACGTGACTTGTTGAGCGCGTTACTGCGTGACCCATCTGACTGTACTCTCCCTAGCAACCAGGCCAATTTGGTTGCTAAGGAGACCTGACTGGAGTCACTCAGCATGCCCTGGATTCAAACTCACGACTCCAGCTGTGATAGTCAGCGTCTTTTACCACTGAGCTGCCCAGATCCCCAACTTTCTTTTTGAGCGTAGGACTAGTGACCTTATGCGCCAGAGAAACTACCGTCCGATTTCCAAACTTTCAGTCTTGGCTAAGATCTTTGAATCACAGGTAAATGTGCAGTTAAAGCAGTTTTATCTGATAATAATATTTGAAGTGATTTTCAGTCTGAAGCATTACTGCTGCTATCGCTGAGTTCAATTTATAAAATAATTTCTGAACCAGTGTATCTATGCACAGGGCCATAACTCTGGTTTCCTTGAGATAACTAAAAGTGTCCCCAGGGTTACATTTTGGGACCTATTTTGTTTTCCATTTTTATAATGACTTTGGTAATGACATTCAAGCAAAATAACACCTGTACGCAGATGACACTGTGATTTAATGCGTTACATCTTTAATGAGTTACATCTTTAATGCGGTTATATTTCATGCGTTACATCTTTAATGCGATACATCTTTAATGCGGTTGTATTTAATGCGATACATCTTTAATGCAATACATCTTTAATGCGGTTATATTTCATGCGTTACATCTTTAATGCGGTTATATTTCATGCGTTACATCTTGAATGCGTTACATCTTTAATGCGGATATATTTAATGCGTTACATCTTTAATGCGGTTATATTTCATGCGTTACATCTTGAATGCGGATATATTTAATGCGTTACATCTTTAATGCGGTTATATTTCATGCGTTACATCTTTAATGCGGTTATATTTAATGCGATACATCTTTAATGCGGTTATATTTCATGTGTTACATCTTTAAAGCGGATATATTTAATGCGAAACATCTTTAATGCGGTTATATTTAATGCGATACATCTTTAATGCGGTTATATTTAATGTGATACATCTTTAATGCGGTTATATTTAATGCAATACATCTTTAATGTGGTTGTATTTAATGCAATACATCTTTAATGCGGTTATATTTCATGCGCTACATCTTTAATGCGATACATCTTTAATGCGGTTATATTTCATGCGTTACATCTTGAATGCGTTACATCTTGAATGCGTTACATCTTTAATGCGGATATATTTAATGTGTTACATCTTTAATGCGGTTATATTTAATGCGATACATCTTTAATGCGGTTATATTTAATGCGATACATCTTTAATGCGGTTATATTTCATGCGATACATCTTTAATGCGGATATATTTAATGCGATACATCTTTAATGCGGTTATATTTAATGCGATACATCTTTAATGCGGATATATTTCATGCGATACATCTTTAATGCGGTTATATTTCATGCGTTACATCTTTAATGCGGTTATATTTAATGCGATACATCTTTAATGCGGTTATATTTCACGCGTTACATCTTTAATGCGGTTATATTTCATGTGTTACATCTTTAATGCGGTTATATTTCATGCGTTACACCTTTAATGCGTTACATCTTTAATGCAGTTATATTTAATGCGTTACATCTTTAATGCGGTTATATTTCATGCGATACATCTTTAATGCAGTTATATTTCATGCGATACATCTTTAATGTGGTTATATTTCATGCGTTACACCTTTAATGCGTTACATCTTTAATGCAGTTATATTTAATGCGTTACATCTTTAATGCGGTTATATTTCATGCGTTACATCTTTAATGCAGTTATATTTAATGCGTTACATCTTTAATGTGGTTATATTTCATGCGTTACACCTTTAATGCGTTACATCTTTAATGCAGTTATATTTAATGCTTTACATCTTTAATGCGGTTATATTTCATGCGTCACATCTTTAATGCGGTTATATTTAATGCGTTACATCTTTAATGCGGTTATATTTCATGCGATACATCTTTAATGCGGTTATATTTCATGCGATACATCTTTAATGTGGTTATATTTCATGCGTTACACCTTTAATGCGTTACATCTTTAATGCAGTTATATTTAATGCGTTACATCTTTAATGCAGTTATATTTCATGCGTTACATCTTTAATGCAGTTATATTTAATGCGTTACATCTTTAATGTGGTTATATTTCATGCGTTACACCTTTAATGTGTTACATCTTTAATGCAGTTATATTTAATGCTTTACATCTTTAATGCGGTTATATTTCATGCGTCACATCTTTAATGCGGTTATATTTCATGTGTCACATCTTTAATGCGGTTATATTTAATGCGTTACATCTTTAATGCGGTTATATTTCATGTGGTATTTAATTAATCTTTACTGCTTTATTAAAGTTGAAATAATACAGAAGCAGATCATGTTAATAACTATAAACTCTGAAACGGGCATGTCTCTGTGCGGTCGGTGTCTCTTCTATGAGTCGTGTGAATGAGAGATTGAAACCGGCTGATGCACACTCTGTCACGGGACGCTCATCCCTCGAGCGCACACGCTTAATAAAATTACATGAGAATTTGTGGATGTTAATTCTGAAGCTGTATTGAAATGCATAATTTTCTTTAAAAACACACTGTGGTTCAAACTTCACATGTGAGGTCTCCCAAGGGTTCCCCAATGCTCTCCCGGGATTTTTGACTACAATCTGAACAGCTCAGAAACATTTCGGCCCTGCAGATATTGGTGTTTCTTCTGAATAGAAAGAGGAATATTCTGTGTTATATAAGAGACACGAGAACAGCCCCATCAAAGGACAAAAGGAGCATTGATGATCATCCCGAGACTCAACTGTCCCTCATCAGTTGAAGACAAAGACACGATCACAACATAAGAGCAGAAGCATTCACTGACACACACACACACACACACACACACACACATCAGCAGTCAATCACATCGATGGATCTCCACATGAAAGCACACACTCATCCAAACATGTATGGAACACGATCCTAATTCAAGTTTGGGAAACATGTGTCTATATTAGTGTGTCAGTGAAATCTATAGGTTACCCATCAATAAAGCACGTATAGCATGAAGGGCCGATTCCTTTCATGTAAACACAGTTTCCATGGCAACCGCTTGT
>NC_068288.1:47398334-47400834 GCF_025860055.1 Xyrauchen texanus
AATATGTTCTCAGATATTGAACTGTTATACGTCAGGTCAAAGCTTTTAAACGACACTTAGATTAGCTTCTGGAAGAGCGCTCGAGATATTCGGCGAAACAGTGAGGAAGGTTTATGCACAGGCTTCTCCGCTGCACGGTACGACTCGTCTCTGCTCGCTATTCTGGGGGTTTCCACTGTGGATAGTTCCTGGGACTGTTTTAGTGCCACCTCGGTCGAGGTTCCAAGCGAGCCGAGCCGATACTAAATGTGTCGTCAAAACCCTGCAGATCACTGATTGGTCAGAGAGAATCGGCTCTACCACCGTCATTGGATTTCCGAAACGAGACATCAACATGCTAGTATTAAAGTTAGCAACAGCGATGGCAGCATCATTTGTTCACGCGACTTTCCAATTGTAAACAGAAATGGCTGTGAGCAAAACCACGCCGTGGTCAATAAACGAGGTGCAGACGGTCCTCTCGTTAGCGATGAACGAAACAACGCGAAACGAAAAAGTCTCTCAGGAAGTGTCTCCGCTGTCAGCCGCACATGGATACCACCGGACCTCCCAACAGTGCAGGGAAAGGTAAAAAAAATGTAAAGTTATGACAGAACCATGAAGGTTCAAACAGAAGAAAGTGGAAGTGGGTCGACCAAATGGACGCTATCTAGACCAGCGAGCAATGAGAGGGAGAGTGCGCTGGACTCCTCCACGATGGAGGATGGGACGTTACGTTAACTCTATATTCTGCTTGAAAGCTTCACTTTATTTACTTTATTTACTTAAGTGTTACGGGGGCAGTGGTGGCTCAGTGGTTGAGGCTCAGGGTTACTGACCAGAAGGTAGGGGGTTCAAGCCCCAGCACCACCAATATGCCACTGTTGGGCCCTTGAGTAAGACACTTAACTCCAGGTTGCTCCGGGGGGATTGTCCCTGTAATAAGTGCACTGTATAATACATTGGTAATCAGAAGGTTGCTGGTTTGATCCCCACAGTCACCACCATTGTGTCCTTGAGTAAGACACTTAACTCCAGGTTGCTCCGGGGGGATTGTCCCTGTAATAAGTGCACTGTATAATACATTGGTAATCAGAAGGTTGCTGGTTCGATCCCCACAGTCACCACCATTGTGTCCTTGAGTAAGACACTTAACTCCAGGTTGCTCCGGGGGGATTGTCCCTGTAATAAGTGCACTGTATAATACATTGGTACTCAGGAGGTTGCTGGTTCAATCCCCACAGTCACCACCATTGTGTCCTTGAGTAAGACACTTAACTCCAGGTTGCTCCGGGGGGATTGTCCCTGTAATAAGTGCTCTGTATAATACATTGGTACTCAGAAGGTTGCTGGTTTGATCCCCACAGTCACCACCATTGTGTCCTTGAGTAAGACACTTAACTCCAGGTTGCTCCGGGGGGATTGTCCCTGTAATAAGTGCACTGTAAGTCGCTTTGGATAAAAGCGTCTGCCAAATGCATACATGTAAGTGTTACACTTGTGTAAAACCACCATGAACAACTGGTTTATGCAGCACAATGAGCTAGCAGCTAACAGCTAGCTTGTTATTGTTTATTGATTTGTGTCCTGTTAAGGTGATGTCATAGCAGTAGAGGCGCGTAACTATGACGATCAGCCTATAATCCCGCTCCACATTGAGGCGCACTAAACTGCAGTGGAAATGCAAGCTCAGAATAGTAAAGAGTCGTAACGCGCCCGTGTATATGTGCCATAAATATACTGTACATTTGTCAACGGAAGCGCCGCGATGTGTGAGTGCTCATCTGCGTAACAGCCTCTACATCTCAGATCTGTGTATTGTGACGCTTGCTGCCATCTAGTGAAATAAATAAGAGTTTAAGAATAATGTGGAGGAAGCATCCAACCACATTATTTTTGCATTCATTGCACACTTTTAAGAGATTTCTGTCATTATGAAGTTCTTCATCATGTGACATCTGTCGCCTGTGTTTGTGTTTCAGGTGGACAGCAGCACTGAATCAGCTGAAGTCACTGTAGATATCCTCTCACAACTCGCCAGCTGCTCTCTGAAAACACTCGGCCTCATCTCCACCGGGCCGACCCAGCTTCATGGAGCTGCCCAAGTAATGCGCACACACCGAGGACCTCTCATAGACCCCTAACTCTCACCCAAACCTGCTGCCATTATGAGATTAAAACCCAAATGAGATGGCACATATTATAATGATCTCACGTTTGACTCTGTTCCTCCTCAGTCTCACTTCATCTCAGCGTTGACGGTGGTGTTTGTGAACTCTAAATCTCTGTCGTCATTGAAGATCGATGACACGCCTGTCGACGATCCGTCACTCAAAGTCCTGGTGGCCAATAACAGTGACACACTGAAGCTGCTGAAGATGAGCAGCTGCCCTCACGTGTCTCCCGCAGGTGACCGATCGCACTCGTCAAGAGATTCAGCTGAACATACAGCTCCCCCAAAAATGAAAAGTTCTGTCATGATAACTCTGATATTGCATGTAAACACATTGGCCTGTGTTCT
>NC_068288.1:47405834-47418334 GCF_025860055.1 Xyrauchen texanus
TTGGGGTCACGCTACGATACGTACTTTGGTTTTTGGGGTCACGCTACGATACGTACTTTGGTTTTGGGGTCACGCTACTGCACGCACTTTGGTTTTTTGGGGTCACGTACGATGCGTACTTTGGTTTGGGGTCACGCTACGTGCACGTACTTTGGTTTTTTGGGGTCACGCACGTACTTTGGTTTTGGGGTTACGTACGCATTTTGGTTTTTTGGGGTCACGTTACGATACGTACTTTGGTTTTTGGGGTCACGCTCGATACGTACTTTGGTTTTTGGGGTCACGCTCGTACGTACTTTGGTTTTGGGGTCACGTTACGATACGTACTTTGGTTTTTTTGGGGTCACGTTACGATACGTACTTTGGTTTTGGGGTCACGTTACGATACGTACTTTGGTTTTTTGGGGTCACGTTCGGTACGTACTTTGGTTTTTTGGGGTCACGTTCGGTACGTACTTTGGTTTTGGGGTCACGTTACAATACGTACTTTGGTTTTTTTGGGGTCACGTTACAATACGTACTTTGGTTTTTTTGGGGTCACATTACGATACGTACTTTGGTTTTTTGGGGTCACGTTACGATACGTACTTTGGTTTTTTGGGGTCACGTTACGGTACGTACTTTGGTTTTTTTTGGGGTCACGTTACGATACGTACTTTGGTTTTTTTTGGGGTCACATTACGGTACTTTGGTTTTTTGGGGTCACGTTACGATACGTACTTTGGTTTTTTGGGGTCACGCTACGATACTTACTTTGGTTTTGGGGTCACGCTACGTATACGCACTTTGGTTTTTGGGGTCACGCTACGATACGTACTTTGGTTTTTTGGGGTCACGCTACGGTATCGCACTTTGGTTTTTGGGGTCACAAAACATAAAAGTGAAAAAAGTGCAATCAGAATATCCACATGATCAGAGGAGAGGGCGGATCTGTTAGCATTGATGATGACCCTGCTGGACGATTACAGCATGTGCTTGTATACAGAATTGCTGAAATGCGCTCTTGTAGGAACTTTATAACGGGATCAAGCACGCTAAATCCTGTGTTCTGGACGACTGAGAATGCATCAATCAATACTCCAGTAGTGTTCGTCATTGCTTTAACCCTGTCTGAGCTTGCAGCGAGCGGCTGCTTGGACGGCCCTCGAGACTAACAGCGGTTTGGCATATCCTGCGTGAGCGAGACATGTGCTGCGCGGTCGTTTTGAGTTTTCTCTGTGTTCATACACCAAACATTTTCTTTAATTAAAACACTGTAATTTTTGAGAGGGTTAATTGATAAATCAATTATAATATAAATACATTTATTATTTTATTGACTTCATTTGTGTTTGTTTATACTGATTGTGTGTTCGGCTTAAATATTGTACATTTGCTGTTGGTTATTGTCTATAATGTCTTGATTATTTGTATTTTCTGGCAAGGGTGTAATCTGTTAATACGGGCGCTGTTCACGCCTCAGCTCAGGATATGTGAAACCGGGCGTAACTCACGTGGGCTTTTTTTTTCTTTCTATTAATTGAAATTCAGTTGTACAGACAAAATAGGTATTGAACAAACAATATTAACTTACAGTTCTCAGAGGGCAGACATAATTGCAAAATACAATAAGTAATAGCTGATGAGGTCTCAAATCAAATATACAATCAAGAAGACAAAAATAAATAAATATGTAAAATAAATAAATGAATATCATTTATGTAAAGTCCTGAAGGGTAAAGGAGCTAAAGTGCACTTAGCTCATTGAAAAAACTGGCTACTGTAGAAGCTTTCTCATTTGAAAGGGTGCAAAGTGAAGCAGCAAAAGCTTTAAGTTCATTATTAAAATGAAGAAAGGACGACGGGGGGGGGGGTTATAAGTTGTTTTAATATTGGTTTCACGCATGCTAAGACACGTCATCATCTGTGTGACTGCCTGTATCCGCTCGGTTTGGCGCGGATTCGTGTACCGTTGCAGCCGTACCGCCGAGTGGACTGACTTGACTCGAGAGGGACTTTGAGGACAAACGCGTGCTGCACTCGCTCTCTTTCTGTTGTGGTAAAATGTTTAAAAATGACGAGTTGGTTGCACATCTGTGTGGAGATCGAAGAAACTCATTTCAGTCATGTTTACTGTGCATGCACACAATTTAAATAATATTCGGCGAAGGTTTATCAGTCTGATGGTTGATCTGGTCAATCTGTCGACAGATTATGACGTCATCAGCTCGTGTGTTTCCAGTCTGCTGGTGGTTGAAATGGAGAAATTGAAGAGGCGCAGCATTTATTTTTGTACTTGAATGTTTGTTTTTTTTTAAGGATTATTTCAGTATGAAAATGAACATGAATGGCTGACCTGATCATACGACTCTCCTCATTTAATTCCCACATAATTGCATCATTGATGCTTTTGATTCAGTCTCACAGCTGCGGCTCATTACACCGGAAGTTCATTTGGCTGTTTTCTATTTGTATTTCTCATCTTGACGAGTTTCTTGCACCATCCATATATTTGAGCTCTGTTGCCCTACAAAGACAAAACGCAGTAACTACACCATCACTGAAACAGAAAAGACGTGGATTATCAATTAATCTGACCGTGTTTTCTGTGAATCTGAACCGAGTCTGACTTACTGCATTTTACCTTTGCAGGACAGTGTGGGTGATAGTACAACAAGAATGTTTTATTATTCTGCGTTTTCAGAAATCTCAGGAACTCTTTTCTACTCGAGCGCAGTTTTCTTTCTCTGGACATGGAAGAATAACTGATTCAAGCGGATTCATCCGAGCTTTGGGAATGATTCTGTTCCACACACACACACACACACACACACACACACACACACACACACATCTGTTCTGTTTTCCCACCGCACATGATTTGAGTTATGAAGCAATACATTTTACAATAATGTTGACAAACATATACTGTATATATATATATATATATATATTTGCAATGTTTCCCTGCACTTTATATAGAAATGTATTTTAGAAATGTACATATGATGAGATTATCAGTTGTCAATATTTCTCCTGATTATTATTATATTAAGATTATGTTCTTTGCATTAAATGAACAGTGATCAAAGCTTGTCATGAGCATCATTTTGTTCCTTCAGGCTTTTAATTGCTGAATGTAGATAATCAGTGTTGTGCAATAAACCTTTGTGAAGGGTTCAATTAGTTTTATTGCCATTAGAATGATTTGATATCAAGTCATCGGTGAAATCAATACCATAATATTCACATACACGGATTAAACAGATAAGTGTATTTTTAGCATAGTGTAAAGTGTTAATGACAGAATCAGTGTGATCGAACACATTCAGACGGTGTCCAGACCTCGTTTGACAAAGTCCTGTTCTGCATAATGAAGGATTAAATGATTTGCTGGATGAAGCTGAGTCATTCATGTCTTTTTCTGATGCGTTCCCTCCGTCACTGAAGGGGCGAGACTCATGAGTGTTGAAAATAATAATATATGAAAACAAGACAAATGTAAGAAGTTTCTGTGTGATTTTCTGACTGATGTCACCAGCAGATAATTGAGTGTTATGCAGTGAAGAGTTTGATTCTTCCACAGGACTCATGTGAGTCACTATATGTAATCACAGATTTATGAATAGTCCGCTCATATAGTTTGCTAATTATTTTTAAGCAATATTCAGAGTTAAACAACTGATAATCTCAATCGGCAGCATTTGTGGCTGATAATAATGTCATAATTTTGCCTCGTTCCTCCGTTTCTTTAATAAAAGCACAAATGTGTGTCCAGTGAGACACTTCCAATGCAAGTCAATGGGGTTTAATCTGTACACATTAAAATACTGTTTCACAAGTATAAACACAAGACATGAACAATATGTATGTTAACATGATTTTACTGTCATTAAATCACTCACTGACCACATCTGTGTGAACATAGAGACAATTTACAACTTTGTTGCCATGACCACATAACGCTTTAAATAAAAAAATGAAGATGGGGCATCTATTATGCCCCTTTTCACAAGATGTCATTTAAATCTTTGGTGTCCCCAGAATGTGTCTGAAGTTTCAGCTCAAAATACCCCACAGATCATTTATTATGTTGAAAATGACCATTTTAGTGTGGGAATAAAACGAGCTGTTTTTTGTGTGTGTGTGTCTTTAAATGCAAATGAGCTGGTGCCCCTGCCCCGTATACAGAACAGGGTGGAGTTTTGGGATAAATAGACATCATTAGCAATATGAAAGACAGTGAAAATAGTGTTCAGCCGATATGTGTGAACCGGAGTAAGAAGGAACAACTTTGAGAATGAAACAGGAAGTTCCTGAATGGATATTTGATCCATTTATTTATTTGTTGTGGAGTTTGTTCAGCTGTTTTAGAACGATGGATGAGCAACACACACACACACACACACACAAATACTGTTACAATGTTCACTGTGTGCTATAACAAAACAACACACACAAACAAACATGTCCGTCAACAGTCGTGGGCGGGGCCTGTACGATGTGACGTCACTATGTACAGCATCTGTGAACGGCTTGTTCTGAGACAGTGTTTCTGATTAATGGGGATTTAAAGGACTGGGTGGATTTTTATCATTATAGGGTGGTTGTGTACACACATGTATGTTCAAACTCCATGTAAAAGTGCATTTTGTATAATACTTCCCTTTATAGCTCAAATAATACATGAGTTTTAACAGAAGAATGAATGTAAGTGCTTTTATAAAATTATAATCTTCACATTTCTGACTTTAAACCTCCAGAAATGACCCCCATTGACTTCCATTATAAGTGTTCACTGGAGCACACATGTGTGCTTTATTAAAGAAAAGGAGGAACGAGGCGAAATTCATTATTGTGTTAATTAGGATTATGACACAAACGCTGTTGATTGAGATTCACTTGTATTGAATCCGAATATTCCTTTAAATTATTTGGTGACTTGAACTCCATGAGGCACATTATGATGAGACACCTGGATGATGTTCTCTGTGCTGATGTTTCATTAAAATGCCTTCATTTACCAAAATATGCCTCTCTGGAATGATTCAGATATGTAGTTTGACTCATTAAGAGAAATGCACTGTACAGTTATCAAAAGCATCAAATATGTCGATCATCAGCCCTAATGACCATAAAACTAATGCTGTGACACTTTAAGCTTCCATTTGTAAACTAGATCACATGACCTAACCATGAAAATGATATTTCTGCATTCATTCATCTCAACATATACTAACACATTATTTCAATTGAAAGTACTGTATGTTAACATTAATTAATGCACTATAAAAACTAACAATAAATGAACAATTGTAATGTTATAAGCTAACATTAAGTTTAATAAATGCTGTAAAAGTGTAACGTTCATTGTTAGTTCATGATACTTTATATGCATTTACTAATGTTGGAACTGTATTGTAGATTGTTACTCTATTTTTTAAGATTGTCATCAATAATTCAGTGTGCGGTTGATGATGTAAGTTAATGCTGTGACGTCAGAACTGCACTTCCTGTTTCTGCTCCAGACAAACATTACTCTCATTATTTGACAGTGAAGGATTACAGTTACATTCATGCATTTAGACACTTTTATCTGCAGCAACTTACAGGGATATAAAGATGACAGATGAACCGTCACTGTTGGAACGCCCAATTCCCAATGCGCTCCAAGTCCTCATGGTGGTGTAGTGACTCGCCTCAATCCAGGTGGTGGAGGACGAATCTCAGTTGCCTCTGCGTCTGAGACTGTCAATCCACGCATCTTATCACGTGACTCATTGAGCGCGTTACCATGGAGACATAGCGCGTGTGGAGGCTTCATGCTATTCTCCACGGCATCCACACACAACTCACCACATACTCCACCGAGAGCGAGAACCACATTATAGAGACCACGAGGAGGTTACCCCATGTGACTCTACCCTCCCTAGCAACCGGGCCAATTTGGTTGCTAAGGAGACCTGACTGGAGTCACTCACCACACGCCCCACCGAGAGCGAGAACCACATTATAGAGACCACGAGGAGGTTACCCCATGTGACTCTACCCTCCCTAGCAACTGGCCAATTTGGTTGCTAAGGAGACCTGACTGAAGTCACTCACCACACACCCCACCGAGAGCGAGAACCACATTATAGTGACCACGAGGAGGTTACCCCATGTGACTCTACCCTCCCTAGCAACCGGACCAATTTGGTTGCTATGGAGACCTGACTGGAGTCACTCATGAACTGGTTACACACTGTATTTCTACAATAAAAGTATTCATGCTGTGTGTGTCTGTGACTTATGAATGAAAATGTAATTATATATATATATATTGGATCTGTCTCCATTTTCATATAAGCTGATAAAATATTTCTGAACTGATTTCAGAGGAGAGATATGAATGTAGCTCAGTCAGTGATGTCCACACCATCAGGACCACAAACAAAAATATGTTAAATCTGTGATTCTCTTATCATTATCCGAAATGATCAATATTCTGGAATTCTTCTCAGTCCTGCTGCATTTATCTGTTAGAAAAGACACTCATCCAAGAAAAATCGCAGTAGCTCTGACGTCATCTGATGGTCAACCAGCATGCAGAGCGACGCCGAGCTGTGATTGGCGGATTCACGTGAGAACGGCTTTTCTCCAGGGCAGATTAGGAAACTGGACACCATCGGCTCGAAGGCGCGCCCTTCTTCCGACATCTTGGCTCAAACCGGCTACTGACCATTAGCGGGAACATCCGGGGAACCAGACGCACTTCTGCGGCCATTGCGGCTCTTCATCCTGCAGCTTCATCACTTTGAGAGGGAGGAGCGTCTGTGGGCTGGAGGAGAGACGCCGAGGCGAAGAAGACCTGCGGAAAACCGTTACACCGGAGCGCTGCTTTTCTCTCTGCTCACACCGAACCGCTGTAACGGCAGATCAGGGCGTGTGCCGGGACAATCATGCGCGCGTGCGGACGGGAACGGAAGCGGCTGCGGATTTAACTGGTGTTTTCATGTCTGAGGCGGATCGTCGGGAAAGCTCGATTCGTTTGGGCGCATCAGCGCGTTTTCTGCGGCCGCGCGCATCACATTGACAGCCATTATTAGAAGCGGCCGCTCGCGTTCACCGCGGATGCTGCGACCTGAATCCCGGAGCGCTGATTTTTCCTGACATTATACCGTCATCCTCCGCTGTGACAGACGGCTTCAGACGCGGTGTCGTCGACGGGAGTCCGAGGGATTTGCTGGATCGATAATTCCCCTCCACACCTGAACTGTGTTTTATCTGAGATCTCTGTGAGGATCTTTCGGCGGGAGGATGGCTGACGACGACGTGCTGTTTGAGGATGTGTACGAGCTCTGTGAGGTGATCGGAAAGTAAGTGATCAAATCTAAAATGTATCCTGATCAATATGATGCTTTTATCTGCTCGAGTCTCAAAAGCGGTTTTCTGCGGCCACCTTTGTCTGGTGTGTTGACAGTATGTTCTTGCAGTGTCAGGTTAGTGTGTGTGTGTGTGTGTGTGTGTGATGTGTTTGTGTTTGTGTTAGTGAGTGAGTGAGTGTGTGTGTGTGTGTGTGATGTGTTTGTGTTAGTGAGTGTGTGTGTGTGTGTGTGTGTGTGTGTGTGTGTATTAAATGTGTGAGTGTGTGTGTGTGTGTGTGTGTGTGTGTGTGTATTAAATGTGTGAGTGTGTGGTGTGTGTGTGTGTGTGTGTGTGTGTGTGTGTATTAAATGTGTGAGTGTGTGTGTGTGTGTGTGTGTATATATATATATATATATAAAATGTGTGGTGTGTGTATAGGTGTGTGTGTGTGTGTGTATATTAAATGTGTGAGTGTGTGTATAGGTGTGTGTGTGTGTGTGCTATATTAAATGTGTGAGTGTGTGTGTGTGTGTGTGTGTATATTAAATGTGTGAGTGTGTGTGTGTGTGTGTGTGTGTATATATATATATATATATATATATATATAAAATGTGTGGTGTGTGTATAGGTGTGTGTGTGTGTGTGTATATATATATATATATATATATATATATATATTAAACGTGTGTGTGTGTGTGTGTGTGTGTATATATATATATATATATATATATATATATATATATATATATATATATATATATATATATATATTAAACGTGTGTGTGTGTGTGTGTGTGTGTGTGTGTATATATATATATATATTAAATGTGTGAGTGTGTGTGTGTGTGTGTGTATATATATATATATTAAACGTGTGTGTGTGTGTGTGTGTGTGTGTGTATATATATATATATTAAACGTGTGTGTGTGTGTGTGTATATATATATATATATTAAACGTGTGTGTGTGTGTGTGTGTATATATATATATATATATATATATATATATATATATATATATATATATTAAACGTGTGTGTGTGTGTGTGTGTATATATATATATATATTAAATGTGTGAGTGTGTGTGTGTGTGTGTATATATATATATATATTAAACGTGTGTGTGTGTGTGTGTGTGTGTGTGTGTGTATATATATATATATATATATATATATATATATGCCCAATGTTAGCTGGGATAGGCTCCAGCCCCGCGACCCTGTACACAGGATAAGCGGTTGACGATGGATGGATGGATGGATGGATATTAGATGCTTTAGTTCATCATATAACGGACATGTTGGCTGAAAAATAATCATACTGGTAGAATAATGTGGTAATATGTTTGTCATTGTGGAATTGAAGTTGCATCTGTTTTCTCGTTAGTTTAATCTCATTCCCTCATAAAGCACCAGAAGGTTCAGGTGTGTCACAGACGAGAGTGTTTGTATGATCAGCTGATTGAGTTTCAAACACATGCATGTGTTCAGAGGAGCAGGTGTGGCCTATCATGTATGTGTTATATATGACAACAGACATACAGAGAAACAGACAGATCTATTGATAAGGTTGGTTGTGTCCATTAGAGATGATGTCATCATCACAGGAGTTTGACTGGCCCTGCTGAAGTGCTCTTGTGAAGGATAGTCTTCTTCAGTTCTTCATCTGCTGTAGATGTGTGACTGAACTGTGTATGTGGGTCAGTCAGCCGTCAGAGTTCACCAGTGAACATACAAACTCAGTATCACTGTACACATGAACACGTGTGATATTTACATGGTTTACTCTCTGCTGAAGGGTCCACAGCTGTGTTTGGAGTAGATGGTACTCGGATATGAGCTTCATTTATTTTAATGCAACATTTCATGTACTTTTTCTTTTGGTTTTGAGGTGAAATATGACCCAATGTTGTTGTAAGACACATTTTTAAAGGTGTCTTCAGTGCCACTAAATGACTAGCAGATGTGACAGTCATGACAGATCTGCTAATAAGAGACTTGATGATGATGTCACAGTGCTCTGTTGTTCTGCATGTGTCTTGTATGTTCTTAGTCTTAAGCCCCGCCCACATTAGAGCCACCCACACCATATCCCCTCTGGCCCTGCTGTGTGTGTTTAAACATTCATAATTGTGTCACACGTGTGTGATGAACTCCCCCTCTTACCACATTAAACGGTGTGCACTGAGCAGGTATAAAACAACAATTAACAACATGTGTTCGATGTAAATCGATATCATTTACATTTATGCATTTGGCAGACACTTTTATCCAAAGTGACTTACAGAGCACTTATTACAGGGATAATCCCCCCGGAGCAACCTGGAGTTAAGTGTCTTACTCAAGGACACAGTGGTGGTGACTGTGGGGATCGAACCAGCAACCTTCTGATTACCAGTGTATTATACAGAGCCCTTATTACAGGGACAATCCCCCCGGAGCAACCTGGAGTTAAGTGTCTTACTCAAGGACACAATGGTGGTGACTGTGGGGATCGAACCAGCAACCTTCTGATTACCGGTTATGTGTTTTAGACCACTACGCCACCACCACTCCATTGCCGAGTAATCGGCAAAACCGATATATAGGTTGACCTCTATTCTAAACTGATTATGCAAAACAACAACACTGTATCGGATCGGCCAATACTGAGATTTCCAATATTCGGATCGGAAGAGAAAAGTGGTATCGGCGCCTCTCTACACAAGATGATACAAATCTGAGATATTGTCACATTTTCTCTTTGATTATTTTAAGATCTATGCATCATATTTCATTACATTTAAACTGATTTTATTCAGGAGCATCTGCTGTTTTAATATTCTGTTTTCTATGTGAAGTTACAATGAAACGCAACAGAAAGGCACATCTGCTTACAACTTATATACTGCTTTCACGCCTTTACTCCAGATTTATTTGTATGAAAGTAAAACTCTATTTTTCGTGTTCTTCTCGATGTTTTATTCATATGTTTGACAGCACGTAGAAAATAATCGGATGTCATAATGTAAACGGACCACTTTTAATTGGCTCAGCGATTTGTAACTCTCTAAACACATGCCGATACTTCACTGAGTCGAGATGACTGTTGTGTAGACAGTATATATGTAGACAGTATATGTGTAGACAGTATATCTGTAGACAGTATATCTGTAGACAGTATATGTGTAGACAGTATATCTGTAGACAGTATATCTGTAGACAGTATATGTGTAGACAGTATATGTGTAGACAGTATATCTGTAGACAGTATATCTGTAGACAGTATACGTGTAGACCGTATATCTGTAGACAGTATATGTGTAGACAGTATATGTGTAGACAGTATATCTGTAGACAGTATATCTGTAGACAGTATACGTGTAGACAGTATATCTGTAGACAGTATATGTGTAGACAGTATATCTGTAGACAGTATATGTGTAGACAGTATATCTGTAGACAGTATATGTGTAGACAGTATATGTGTAGACAGTATATGTGTAGACAGTATACGTGTAGACAGTATACGTGTAGACAGTATACGTGTAGACAGTATACGTGTAGACAGTATACGTGTAGACAGTATATCTGTAGACAGTATATGTGTAGACAGTATATGTGTAGACAGTATATGTGTAGACAGTATATGTGTAGACAGTATATCTGTAGACAGTATATCTGTAGACAGTATCGTAGACAGTATACGTGTAGACAGTATATCTGTAGACAGTATACGTGTAGACCGTATACCTGTAGACAGTATACGTGTAGACAGTATATGTGTAGACAGTATATGTGTAGACAGTATATGTGTAGACAGTATACGTGTAGACAGTATATCTGTAGACAGTATATGTGTAGACAGTATATGTGTAGACAGTATATGTGTAGACAGTATATGTGTAGACAGTATATCTGTAGACAGTATACGTGTAGACAGTATACGTGTAGACAGTATACGTGTAGACAGTATACGTGTAGACAGTATACGTGTAGACAGTATATCTGTAGACAGTATATGTGTAGACAGTATATCTGTAGACAGTATATGTGTAGACAGTATATGTGTAGACAGTATATCTGTAGACAGTATATCTGTAGACAGTATACGTGTAGACAGTATATCTGTAGACAGTATACGTGTAGACAGTATATCTGTAGACAGTATATCTGTAGACAGTATATCTGTAGACAGTATACCTGTAGACAGTATACGTGTAGACCGTATACCTGTAGACAGTATATGTGTAGACAGTATATCTGTAGACAGTATACGTGTAGACAGTATACGTGTAGACAGTATATCTGTAGACAGTATATCTGTAGACAGTATACGTGTAGACAGTATATCTGTAGACAGTATACCTGTAGACAGTATACGTGTAGACAGTATACCTGTAGACAGTATACCTGTAGACAGTATACGTGTAGACAGTATACCTGTAGACAGTATACGTGTAGACAGTATACGTGTAGACAGTATATCTGTAGACAGTATATCTGTAGACAGTATATGTGTAGACAGTATATGTGTAGACAGTATATGTGTAGACAGTATATGTGTAGACAGTATATCTGTAGACAGTATATGTGTCGACAGTATACCTGTAGACAGTATACGTGTAGACAGTATACGTGTAGACAGTATACCTGTAGACAGTATACCTGTAGACAGTATATCTGTAGACAGTATACGTGTAGACAGTATACGTGTAGACAGTATACGTGTAGACAGTATATCTGTAGACAGTATACGTGTAGACAGTATACCTGTAGACAGTATACGTGTAGACAGTATATGTGTAGACAGTATATCTGTAGACAGTATATGTGTAGACAGTATATCTGTAGACAGTATACGTGTAGACAGTATACGTGTAGACAGTATACGTGTAGACAGTATACGTGTAGACAGTATACGTGTAGACAGTATACGTGTAGACAGTATACCTGTAGACAGTATACGTGTAGACAGTATATCTGTAGACAGTATACGTGTAGACAGTATACGTGTAGACAGTATACGTGTAGACAGTATATCTGTAGACAGTATATCTGTAGACAGTATATCTGTAGACAGTATATGTGTAGACAGTATATCTGTAGATAGTATATGTGTAGACAGTATATCTGTAGACAGTATATGTGTAGACAGTATATCTGTAGACAGTATATGTGTAGACAGTATATCTG
>NC_068288.1:47423334-47430834 GCF_025860055.1 Xyrauchen texanus
GCAAATACTTGCAATATAACAATAAATATATAACAAAAATAATATAATACCTTATTTATTGATTGAATACATTTGTTTAGAGGATTAATTTGGTTGACTTCAGCATTTGTCAATATTTCTGTGATCGTTGTCTGAGTGAGAATCTACCTGAAATAAAGACTCTGTTGATTTAATGTCACTGATGGCCACTCGCAGCATCTTATGAATGATTGAACACGTGAAAGATGATCCTAAAACTACAAAAACCCTTTTAGCTTTGGTTTGAGCTCATAAATATTTCACAGTCTCAGACAGGAAGGCCGGTGTAATGATACTGTGAAACGATTCAAATGTGTCAGCTGATAGAGATTTATAATGTTTATACTGCTATAGATATATCTGTGTGACGAGAGTGTTGTGTCATTTCCTTTTCCACGTCATTACAAACCGGATGCTGTTATTTTTTCCCATTGAACACAAAAGGAGAATTTTTGATGAATCTTAACGCAGCTCTTTTTCATACAATATCAGTTTATAGTAACCGTGTCTGTCCATCTGTTGAACACAACCTCATTATTCATCTTGGTTCAACTACACTAACACCAACCAGAACCGCGCAGAACCTGGGAGTGGTGTTAGATGACCAGCTTAAGTTCCCTGCACACGTGTCATCAACCGCCGGTCTTGCAGATTCACGAAATCAGACCTGTCCTGTCTGAATATGCTACACAGCTCCTGGTCCAAGCTCTGGTTATTTCATGACTGGACTACTGCAATGCTCTGTTGGCTGACCTTCCAGCGAACACAAGCCAGTGCAGATGCTCCAGAATGCAGCCGCACATCAGGGGCCGGATGCATAAACATAGCCATTAACTTAAGACCGCATCTAACAATTAGTTTGACTAGCTAATGATGGAAAGCCCGTTGCATAAAACAAGCTCACAGTTGTCTTTAGTAAGACAGTCTAATTTGCATTGCATTGTGGGAAAAATTAGACACTGAACAGCTTAAAAAAAATGGCCGACTGTGGACTAACAGTCCCGCCGGGCCAGTTGCATAAAACTGTTTTAGACTAGTCTTACTAGTTAGTCGTCTAATATGTTGGTCTTCATTTTCAAGTCAGTTGCATAAAAACTTTGATCAGTCGAATTAAATACCAAAATGTAAGACCGCACACCTCAGGCTAACTTTTGTTTACATTCAGCTGAGCCAGTGGGGGCTGAAAGGGGCGCGAGTTGAGACTTGGTTGAAGACTTTGACTTCATAAATGGTAACAAAATGTTGTTTTTAATTATTTGGGTTAAATCACTAAACGTGTTCATTAAAATACATTTTGAAGCATTGTAGTCCTCTAATAAACAAATATTCTCAGCGAATAAAAAATGTATTGAGTGTTCACTGTCGGCCATTTTTTTTAAGCTGTTCAGTGTCTTATTTTTCCCACAATGCAATGCAAATTAGACTGTCTTACTAAAGACAACGGGCTTTCTATGGCGCCTTTAGCTAGTCAAACTAATTGTTAGATGCAGTCTTAAGTTAATGGCTATGTTTATGCAACCGGCCCCTGGTCTTCAATCAGCCGAAAAGGGCTCATGTCACCCCACTCTTGATTTCACCTGTAGCTGTCCACATCAAACTCAAGGCTTTGACTCTGGCTTTCAGGACAGCCAATGAAACCGCATCCTCTTCAGTTCACTTCTACAGGTCTCAGCGGCGCCTGATCCCATCACAGAGAGGCTCAAAGTCTATTTCACCATTGTTGACTTCCTCTGTGGTGGAATAAACTTCCAACCTCACCATGATCTGCGGTTACCTTCTCAACGTTCAATAAAACACATCTGTTCTGCGAGCACTTAACCAACACACACTAATTGCCCTTACTACTGCACTTAATGTACACACAAATGTAATGTACACATCTTTGCTACTCCAGCCACTGTGAGAATTGGCAGTCCTATACTGCAGACGTTGTTATACTGTGAAAAATCGCTTGCTATGTGTTTCATTTGTATGCGTAAATGTAAACGTAAAGCTCCAAAGCACCATAAAGTTATCATAAATATAGTCCATATGACTGGTGTTTTTTACTCACTTTATTCCAAGTCTTCTGAAGTCATACGTCACTCTGTGTGTTAAACAGACTGACATTTCAGTCGTCATTGACTGATAATCTTCCTTTGCGCTGCAGCTCTGGAATCGTATTCGCATCCATGTTCAGATTAAAAGGGTGTGTTAAAGCGTCACTCCAGGTTACATTGACCCATGCTGAATGGAGACTGACCGAGGGAGAGATGTTCAGTGAATAACAACTTAAACTTGTGTGTTTGATCATCAGATCTGACAGTCTGACCTGCAGGCCACTGATATAAAGACTGCAGAGGTTTGCACACAGTGTTTCCTGTGTCTGAAGGAACTGAAGTTCATTGTCCATAAATAACTGTGTACTGAAAACCATCATTCCAGTGTGTGTGTGTGTGTGTGTGTGTGTGTAATCCTAGACACATCCCTGATCTGACTCCACATGTAATCGTACAGTAGCTGTGGGGATGGATTTCCTGTGTGCTGTGAAATATCCCATGTTCCCTTTATATTCTGAATGTTTGAGGGTTTTATTTGGAGAAAGTCAACAGAGGTTTCTGTATACTGTATTTAATGTATGTGTGTGTGCTCAGTCTTCTGTGGTGATGTCACATGTAAAACAGGTTTCCCGCGGATCCTTAAGTCTTAAATGCAGTTTAATAAACTTTAAGGTCATAAAAAGTATATCTTAAATGATAAAACAAAAGTCTTAATGAAGTCATAAATATGGAGGTGGAATGACAGGAATCGTGATATGACCTTATCAAACTTCTAAAGATTATGGACGGATTAAATAAATGCATGTTCTTCAGAGTGAAAACGTGACATTATTGTATTGTCTCCAAAAACATGTGTGCTTGTGTATCTCCAGCTGTCGCAGAGCAGTCCAAAATCATTAGGACGTATGTGACATATATGACAAGAGATCACTAATGATCAACTGTTGATGATGATATAGCATTGTGGCAGGGCGGAGGGCGGGGCGGGGTCGTGATCCTACACACCCGGTCCCGTATTAGGCTAATTATGCCTCCGTGAGAGATAAATGTCGACTGCAGAGGATCGTGCGGGAGAGAGAGAGATCGTTTACGGACATGTCCGTCATGTGTATGTTTTATGTTGTCTTTGAAGTTTACTATTAAAATATGATTTACATCGTCAAAAAAACCAAAAAACACTTACTTGCCAGTTCCCCGATACACCGCAGCTTGTTCCTCGGCCACTCCTCCACCCTCTATCGGACGACAGCCGCGCCTCTCCAGGCGAATCAGAGGCAGTCCTCCAGCCCCTGGCGGACAGAACGCCCCGCCCCGTTCTCGGGGAACAGAAGGGGTCTCCCCCGCCCCTTCTCCCCTCGCGGCTGCTCCGTAGGGGTGGACGGTAGTGGCGAGAACTCCACTACGGCGTATCCCTCCTCCTTCCCGGGTTTCGGCACCAGTGTAAAGGGATCAATGGAAAGGAGGAGGCGAGAACCGGCTTTTCAATATTAATAATAGTTTAATGAGAAACTTAAAAGAAGACACGAACACACACATGACACCTCTCTCTCCCGCACGATCCTCCGCAGTCGACCTTTAAACCTCAGAGGCTTGATTAGCCTCATACGGGACCGGGTGTGTATGATCACGACCCGGCCCCGCCCTCCGCCCTGCCACAAGCATTTACTTTTAATTGCTTATATTGTAATGCATCGTGGATTATTGTAGGACTGCAGGTTTTATTTCACGTATCTGTTTGAATCATAGACTGTAAAAAAAGATGGCCGACGCCCCTTCGCTCTTTTCCATTGGTGAGAACTGAAGCCGCCAATGTCCCGATATGGCGCTGCCATCTTGGGACTTGAGTCTGCGCAGTTGTGATTTTGGGACCAGACCTGCGCAGTAGTGAGCAGGAAGTAAAGCCGCGAAATCAAGGCCCCGCCCTCATTCTCGCTGAATCAATCGCAAGCACACGCCCCTTTTGACTTTTGACGTTGTGAAATAATGAATTATAGAAATGTAGATATTAAATGTAAAGCTCCAATCTCCTCAGTCCTCCGAAGATCCCGAAAAAAAGTCCGTTGGTGCTTCAGTGACTACTTCACTCAGAGAACCTGTCAATCACAGCTGTCAATCATGATGTCACAGCAGCGTTTTTATAGCATCAAATAACTAAAAACAAACTTATTTTGAAAACAAACACTTGAAATGACATCAACGTGATAGAAACGACAGTAAATGACAGAAACTATCTTTGGAAAAAAGATATGTGAAGTGTAATTTAATTGTTTAGTTGAATAACATGGGGAGGCGGGGTTTATGACCTATACTAGGACCAGCCACCGGGGGGTGATCAAGACGCTTTGGCTTCACTTTTGAGGGCTTGTGCGGCACACTTGGTTTAAATGAGCAGCTGGAAGCATCGAAGCGCAAACATTTCAAAATAAGAGTCCCTGCTGTATTTCAGCCTTAAAGTTGAAAGTTCTGCGCTGTGAATAAAATCAGTTTTTCCCGCTGGTTATTGGTATTTTGGTTGCATCATAAACTGCATCTAAATCTTACTCAATTCGGACTCTTATAGCCTCTGTCTGGCCCTCCCCATCACAGGAAAGACTAAGAACATTTCAAATAGGATACTGATTTAACAATTATTGGCAGATTCATTGCCTTTCTTTCAACACATTATCATATCAACAAAATCCAATATTGGTCAACCTCTAATTTGTATTTATTTCTAAATGGTGCGTAAACCAATTTTAATGTGATGTATGTGAAAACATGTGTTGCGTATTTTAAGCCCTGTTTTACTGATGATCCATGTTAAGGGCATGTTGAATGTGTGCCTGTTTAAATAAGTTTAAATAAATACCTGATTTATTTTGAGATTGGGCTGATTTGTTTTGGGATGGGGATACAGTATTCTTTTGATATGTTCAGGTCTTATAAAAGGTCTTATGTCTTAAATTAGAGTTTTTAAAACTCTGCAGCAACCCTGTAGGGGATGTAGAAACTAAGGATGTGCACGAGTAGTCCAATATTTGAATAGTAAAAATACTATTTGAGTTTGTCAAAGTTGTGCTTTGCTGGCCATATGTACAGAGAAGCGGGCAGTTCTAACAGAATGCTCTGGGTGGCGCTGTTGAGTTGATCACATGTTGAGCAAACGGTTCTGTCAGTACATTCAGATGGACACCAGAGAAGCGGGTTATTGTCAGATAGCTGGGTACCTATTTAAATGTACTGGATAAGAGGTGTACACTTTACTCTCGTATGTGCAGCTCGTCAGACAGCAGCGTCCCCATAGCAACGTCATCCCCGCGACACTTCTGTAAACAACAAACATGGCATCCGAGAAAGACTAGCTGAGGGACATCCCATCATTTAAACTGGTGTGTATAAATGAGTATAGTTACTGAGCACGTGGAAAAAAATGAGGTACAATATAAACATAGCTATTATATGCCGAGTGTTTATACTCGTCCTGTACGTTAACTAACTTCATTAGCGGTTTCTTTTTCTTCACTTTTTTCATGCCGAAATAGATTGAAGAACTGTGGAGAATTCTCCAAGATGCTTTAAACATCATTCTGCCAACATCCAAGACAAACTGTGTCCAGGTGTATCTCGGAGAGCTGATTTAAAGGCAACGGTGGTCACACCGAATATTGCTATTTAGCTTTTTTAATGTTTACTGGACTTTGTATGACATTAAGGGATAAATGAAAAGTATTTATGGCATTATTTTTGAAGACATCCCACAATGCAACATTTTACACAAGTGCCTCAAACTCTTGGACTGTGCTGTATTGCCAAATGAAAAAGAAATAATGTAGGGTTGATTTTACTACCAAAAATGTTGAATGTTGTTGTCGAACAGTGATTTGATCTCACGGGACGTAACAGGAGCTCATATTAAAGTCCAATGATGATGCGGTTTAACCAGCGCTGCAGCACGAGGGCCTGACACAGACAGAAAGGGGCAGATGTAGAGAGGAAAGTATGGGGGAATGATCAAACATACTAAATAAATAAAATACAAAATTAAGATTTGTAATTATTAGTAAGCATGTTTATTAATACAACCTCAGCACAAATGCGTTCATTAATCAAGCCACTAGAGGGCGCTGCGGTGCATGTCACGTCCTGTCAGCAGCAAAAGAATAAAAAAACACTATGAAGCCAGAGCCTTTCTTAAAGGAGCCTACAAGCTTTGTATACATGGCATATGGCGTGGTGGTGGCGGCGTAGTGGGCTAAAGCACATAACTCGTAATCAGAAGGTTGCTGGTTTGATCCCCACATCCACCACCATTGTGTCCTTGAGTAAGACACTTAATCCAGGTTGCTCTGGGGGAGGTTAAATCCGCGCATCTGATCACGTGACTCGTTGTGCATGACACCGCGGAGACTCACAACATGTGGAGGCTCATGCTACTCTCCACGATCCACACACAACTCACCACACGCCCCATTGAGAGAACCACTAATCACCACCACGAGGAGGTTACCCCATGTGACTCTACCCTCCCTAGCAACCAGCCCAAATTGGTTACCCCATGTGACTCTACCCTCCCTAGCAACCGGCCCAAATTGGTTACCCCATGTGACTCTACCCTCCCTAGCAACCGGGACAATTTGGTTACCCCATGTGACTCTACCCTCCCTAGCAACCGGGACAATTTGGTTACCCCATGTGACTCTACCCTCCCTAGCAACCGCGACAATTTGGTTACCCCATGTGACTCTACCCTCCCTAGCAACCGGGACAATTTGGTTACCCCATGTGACTCTACCCTACCTAGCAACCGGGACAATTTGGTTACCCCATGTGACTCTACCCTCCCTAGCAACCGGGACAATTTGGTTACCCCATGTGACTTTACCCTCCCTAGCAACCGGGACAATTTGGTTACCCCATGTGACTCTACCCTCCCTAGCAACCGGGACAATTTGGTTACCCCATGTGACTCTACCCTCCCTAGCAACCGGGACAATTTGGTTACCCCATGTGACTCTACCCTCCCTAGCAACCGGGACAATTTGGTTACCCCATGTGACTCTACCCTCCCTAGCAACCGGGACAATTTGGTTACCCCATGTGACTCTACCCTCCCTAGCAACCGGGACAATTTGGTTACCCCATGTGACTCTACCCTCCCTAGCAACCGGGACAATTTGGTTACCCCATGTGACTCTACCCTCCCTAGCAACCGGGACAATTTGGTTACCCCATGTGACTCTACCCTCCCTAGCAACCGGGACAATTTGGTTACCCCATGTGACTCTACCCTCCCTAGCAACCGGGACAATTTGGTTACCCCATGTGACTCTACCCTCCCTAGCAACCGGGACAATTTGGTTACCCCATGTGACTCTACCCTCCCTAGCAACCGGGACAATTTGGTTACCCCATGTGACTCTACCCTCCCTAGCAACCGGCCAAATTTGGTTGCTAAGGAGACCTG
>NC_068288.1:47444083-47449083 GCF_025860055.1 Xyrauchen texanus
AGCCTTGCGCACCGATCCAGACAGCATGAAGTACATCACCGGGTCCAGGCAGCTGTTGAGCGCGGAAAACAGCAGCACCACTTCATTCGTGCGGTCAATGAACCGTTGTGTGTCACAGGAGATGTTGCTGAGCTGCGACCACACGTAGAAGCACCTGAAAGTGTGGTACGGTACAAAGCAGATGGTGAACAGAAGCAGAACCACGAAGGACTTCTTTGCCGTGCGGCTGTAACGCATAGCGTTGGGCAGGTCGGGTTTGTCCTGTGAAGCTCGCAGCAGTTTTTGTGCGATCCGTCCGTACGATACCAGCAGCACCACATACACCAACCAAAAGACGGCCACTATGAAATAGTTGAAATGGGCTTTGGCCTCCGTCCTCTTCCTGTACTGGAAACACTTTCCTGCTCCTCCTTTGGCCTCGGGTAGAGCGATCATGGGCACCACCATCACCAGAGAGCACGTCCACAGCAGCCCACATGCCACCCGACTCCAGCGACTTCCTCTGAGCCAGCGCAGCCTGCAGCAGCACCAGAATCTCCTCACGCCGAAGATCTTCAGATAGCGATCCAGACTGATGAGACCCAACAGCATGATGCTCACGTACATGTTCATGTAGAAGAGGTTACCCACCACCGTACACATCCGCGGCCCCAGCGTCCAGCGGTTCCCCCGAGCGTGGTAGAACACACGGAACGGAAGGCAAACGATGAGCAACAGGTCGGCGAAGGCCGCGTTGATGAGGAAGACGCGAACCGAATTTTTGCGCGAGTGGAGGAAGAGGAAGACCCACAAAGCGAGCACGTTTCCTGCCAGGCCAAACAGGAAGATGAGGGAGTAGAGGACTGCCAGAGGAACCCGCAAGTTCTCGTCTTCCACATGAGGACAGTATGTGGGTGTCGCGGTACTGTTCGGTGCACTGATGGTGTGATTGATGAAGCGTTTCATCGGCCAAACGGTTGTCATTGTGTTTGACAGGATGTTTCTTTATATAGCTGCTTATTTCTGCTGTAGTGCAGGAGTCTGAGAGAGGTTCTGCTTAAATCTCCAGCTGTGGGGAACAGAAACGTTTTAATTTACTGTCATGAACAACAGAGGAAAGTTCAGTCTCAACCCAATGATGCGGCGTGAGGGAGCATAAATAATGTCCAGGCCTTCGTCCCAGACACTATATACACTCTCTCGTTGGTCAAACGCCTCATCTCTTTCGCCGTAACCTCTTTATCTTGTTTTCAATTTTCCATTTCTCTTTTTCTGGATCATTTTAACTTTGTGTAGTTATTTACAGAACGTTAGAAAAGCTTGGAATGGCTTTGCCGCTCTTTTAGGATGTACGTGTGTTCAATGTGAAATGAGACGGAAGGACAGCTGAGTTCTTCTCTTGAGGTCTGGAGGTGGTAAATAACACATTCTGTAACTGCGGTGAGAATAACACCTAAAACACCTTTCAAGAGTGACTGTCATTAATCATAAATAACACCGAGTCATGCCTTATTACTTCATTACCTTCTCATATAAGGATGTACTAATTTAGGGAGTTCAGGGGAAATAAATGAGGATTGTACTGAATGATATAGATTAAGTATAGATTAGAGCAATTTGAAATAGATTTTTCAGATGGAGTTGTGTGCATTCCTGTCGAGCATGTCGTTAGCAATGCCAAGCGCATGGGTTGGGTTCCCAGGGTACACACTGATGCACACGGAGGGCACTCTAAGTCACTTTGGATAGAAGCATCCGCCAAATGCATAAATGTACATGTAAATGCATTGACCTCAAAACCAGATCATCCATCAATCCAACAACAGATGAACATGACTGATATTAGATTGACAAGCGGAGTTTAAATTTAAACAAACATGTTTGTACCCTCAGTGCAGGAAACACAAATTTAGCCACAGGAAAGACTTCAAAACGTATTGTTGCAGTTCCACCTCTGACTATATTAATAGCATTTCATATACATATTTACAACACATTTGAATTAAAAACTCCACTCTAAACTTGTTTTATTACTTTCTTTAAAATGTGAAACTAACTCGCTCTCAGCTCGTGTTGGAGGAGATATTTTCCAGCTCTACACTGAAGATGTAAATGTAGATTTTTGGAGGATCTTTCTTAGTTTAATCTGCACGGCTTTATTAAAGTGAGTGACAGCACCTGCCACTGTGATGGTCAAATGGGTTAGATTCGGTGGCACACACACACACACACACACACACACACACACACACACGAATTCATACTCACAGTTTAGTATACTAATATTCCTTTAGTTGTACAAATGGTTGCATACTCGTCCATTTAGACAGTATGTGTAGTTTCCTCTCTGACAAATGCTCTGTTATCTCCAAGAGTTGAAATTGTCTTTGTGCTCTTCATGCACGCTTTTCTTCAGCGGAGTGCTCTTTATAACTCAACTGTGTCTCCTGCACACACCCGATCTCTCTCTGAAGAGCACACACACACACACACACACACACACACACACACACACACACACACACAGAGCTGTGGTTCATGTGGCACAAGGTTGAACCGCTGCATTTTACGTTGTTCCTCTAAAGCAGTTTCTCAATACTAGGCCTGTCACTATTGCGCAATTATGGCTGAAGATTCATTTTCAAACAAATAATTGCAATTATGATGATTGTCACGATTAATTGTCATATAAATTGACAAATGAAGGTGCACGTGTGCTACACACCTTAAGAAGTCATTTTTGCATATAACTTCATTAAATAGGGGTATATGATTTCGTTTTAAGGCTTTAAAAACGTGTGAATAACATGAAAAATTATGTTTTAAATATCTAAATATTTCTAAACACTTGAAATATGTCTCTTTTTGGTCATCATTCATTTTGATGCATTTTTACATTTACACTGTTGTTTTATATTTTATAATATATATATTTTTATATATTATATAATGTAATTAGGGCAGCAACTACCCATTATTTTGATAATCGATTAACGATTATCAAAATAATGAACTCTTAACTGATTATTCAGCTTGTATCTGACTTATAAGTTTGTATTAAATGTGCTACTAACAATAGAGGACAAAATCATCTTTTAAAATATCTCTAAATGACTTTCACTGAATTAAATGGAAAATATACTTTTGTTAAGTTTAATTCAGTAAAGAAATTCCCTCTTGTTATCAAGTGTTTTTGTATTGTTTCACATTTAAAATGGTCTAAAAATCCTTAAAACAAGAAACATTTACTTGAGAAGCAACATATCAAGATTAGCAGATTTAAACGAAGAGAATTAATCTTAAATGTAAGTGTATTCTATATATAAGTGTATTTTTCTCTTGGTTTTAATTCTGCGAGTCCAGATAAAGACAAAATATTCTGATATTCAAGATCTATTCTCTAAAAGCAAGTGTAAATATCTGATATGTTGCATGTTATATTTTATATTTGAAAACAAGCCAAAACAAATAAAAAACATGTTTTGTAGCCGTGTATAATGGGGTGAAGTCTCTCTCACCTTTCTGTTCACTTCAATCCATCTTTAACTCTTAAAAAAAAAACTCTTATTTTTAAAAAGTTTTCTTCTCCCCAATGTGGAATACCCAATTCTCTTAAAGTCCTCGTGGTGGCGTAGTGACTCAATCCGGGTGGTGGAGGACGAATCTCAGTTGCCTCAGCGTCTGAGACCATCAATCCGCTTTTCATCTTATCATGTGACTTGTTGAGCGTGTTACCGTGGAGACGTAGCACGTGTGGAGGCTTCACGCTATTCTCCGCAGCATCCACACACAACTCACCACACGCCCCAGGTTTAACACATTAAATATAACCACATTAAAGATGCAACGCATTAAATATAACTGCATTAAATATAACCGCATTAAAGATGCAACGCATTAAATATAACTGCATTAAATATAACCGCATTAAAGATGTAACGCATTAAATATAACTGCATTAAATATAACTGCATTAAATATAACTGCATTAAATATAGCTGCATTAAAGATGCAACACATTAAATATAGCTGCATTAAAGATGCAACACATTAAATATAACTGCATTAAAGATGTAATGCATTAAATATAACTGCATTAAAGATGTAATGCATTAAATCTAACTGCATTAAAGATGTAATGCATTAAAGGTGTAACGCATTAAATCTAACTGCATTAAAGGTGTAATGCATTAAATCTAACTGCGTTAAAGATGCAACGCATTAAAGGTGTAACGCATTAAATCTAACTGCATTAAAGATGTAATGCATTAAAGATGTAATGCATTAAATCTAACTGCATTAAAGATGTAATGCATTAAAGGTGTAACGCATTAAATCTAACTGCATTAAAGATGTAATGCATTAAATCTAACTGCATTAAAGATGTAATGCATTAAATATAACTGCATTAAAGATGTAATGCATTAAAGATGTAATGCATTAAATATAACTGCATTAAAGATGTAATGCATTAAATCTAACTGCATTAAAGATGTAATGCATTAAATATAACTGCATTAAAGATGTAATGCATTAAAGATGTAATGCATTAAATATAACTGCATTAAAGATGTAATGCATTAAATATAACTGCATTAAAGATGTAATGCATTAAATCTAACTGCATTAAAGATGTAACGCATTAAATATAACCATATTAAAGATCACGCATTAAATATAACTGCATTAAAGATGTAATGCATTAAAGATGTAATGCATTAAATATAACTGCATTAAAGATGTAATGCATTAAAGATGTAATGCATTAAATATAACTGCATTAAAGTTGTAATGCATTACATATAACTGCATTAAAGATGTAATGCATTAAATATAACCGCATTAAAGTTGTAATGCATTACATATAACTGCATTAAAGATGTAATGCATTAAATATAACTGCATTAAAGATGTAATGCATTAAAGATGTAATGCATTAAATATAACTGCATTAAAGTTGTAATGCATTACATATAACTGCATTAAAGATGTAATGCATTAAATATAACTGCATTAAAGAT
>NC_068288.1:47454083-47471583 GCF_025860055.1 Xyrauchen texanus
ACATACACACCATACACACACACACACACACACACACACACACACACACACACTCACTCACTCACTCACTCACTCACACACACTACACACACACATACTGTCTCACACTCACTATACACACACACACACATACTGACACACACACACAGAGCAAAAAAGCATCATTTGCTCTTGCTAACATCAATGATGTAATAAATATACATGACCAGCCAAACGCTTGGACACATTCATTCTTTATTAGGACTTCTGTCCACATGTTAGAATAATAGTCATGAAAACTGTGAAAGAACACAAATGAGAGAATGAAGTGATGATGTAGTGAATGAAGCTCTCCGCTGTAGATTCTGTTCATCTGAGCAGCTCCATGATTGTGTGAATCCTGCTCTGACACACCTCAGACCTTCTGACAGTGATATAGAGCACATATTTCATATTTAACATTCATCTCGTAACGTTATTAATGCTCTAGTAACTGCTGTGTAAACGCATGTATGCCAGCTCTGAGCCGCATTACACCTCTGCAGTGTGAAGATGGCTTTAGTTAACAACGTTTATTAGCATGAACTAACAATGAAGAATACTTCTACAGCACCTCCACGTCTTACACTGAGATCTGTGCATTAAAGTTGTGTATGTTACCGTTAGTTGACCTGACCATGTACAAATGAGCAAGATTAATAAATGCAGTGTAATAGAATTGCTCAGTGCTCATGAAGTGCTTTTATTAAAGTGTGATTGAGTCGTGTTAATCTCTCAAGTGACTGTGAACGTCTCTCCAGCGGTCACGACTGTGGCAGGGACTCTGTAATACAGATTTTGCTCTTTATCCCACCAGTGCTGGTTTCAGACTAGCAACAGCACAGTTCTCATTGACACGCATGTTCGCCACATGAAAGTGAGGGATGTTTTGTTGAAATGCATCAAACGTTCAGTCGTGTTGAAGCAGGTAAGTGACGGTTGATGAGTAAAGTGTTGTGCAGAGCTTGAGCGCGTATAAAGGTGACAGAAAACATGTCCCTCTTCATTAACTGACTAGAAGAAGTGATTTTAATATCAATGTGTGATTATGGTCTGTCTGGTTGTCAGGGCGCCGTGCTCGCTGCCGTATCAAGCCACAAGTTCAACTCCTTTTACGGCGACCCTCCCGAAGACCTGCATGATTTCTCCGAGGACCCCACGTCTTCAGGTACACGATCTTCCAGTCGTTTCTGGATCCTCACAAGCTCTATCAGTCGTATAAAGGTTTAGTCGAGGGGACGTTACTCTCCCGCTCGTTTGGGGTTCCACAGGGGAGGAGACGCACACTTCCTCTATATCTGTGGAGGTGATGGAACGAACACATTTTCAAATACACGAATCTCAAAGGTCTTGTGTAAGCGATCAGGGCATGATGTAATGAACACTTTATATACTAAATGATCTTTTGGTGTTACTGTTTTACATCATTTATGGCTATTATTCAAAGAAATCCTCAGATGTAGTAACTGTGAAATCGTGTGCGTGTGTGTGCATGAGCGTGTGTGTGTAAAGAGCCGCACAAACGCTGTCAGTGTGTGTGTGTGTGTGTAAAGAGCCGCACAAACGCTGTCAGTGTGTGTGTGTGTGTGTGTGTGTGCATGAGTGTGTGTGTGTAAAGAGCCGCACAAACGCTGTCAGTGTGTGTGTGTGTGTAAAGAGCCGCACAAACGCTGTCAGTGTGTGTGTGTGTGTGTAAAGAGCCGCACAAACGCTGTCAGTGTGTGTGTGTGTGTGTGTGTGTGTGTGTGTGTGTGCATGAGTGTGTGTGTGTAAAGAGCCGCACAAACGCTGTCAGTGTGTGTGTGTGTGTGTGTGTGTTCATGCGGTTTACACACAGTTTAATCTTTACATTCCCACTACCCCCCTCTCTGTTCCTCATCTCTTCACAACATGTGCTTTGATTTTTGTCTGAAGTGAGGAGGATTTTTGCAGCCGTCATCAGCTGGTCACAGTCAGAGGAAGTCAAACCAGACTTTATTTCCTGTTTCCGGTGTGGGGGACTCGTTGTCTCATCGTCCTCTACGTTCAGTCACTAGTTTTCTCTGTTATAGTGCAGCGCTCCGCTCGTGTTAAAGCCACACTGCAGAAACATTATTTTTGGCGACAGGACGCTCTCGTCTCAACGCTGTGGTATTTCCCGAGATCTTCACACTGAAATAACCTCACGACCTTTCACTCAGTGTCCATTTCTCTTTTATATTGAGAGATGTTGATTTTGTTCTGGATGTGGTCTGGATCACTACGGCCCTGAAATTGCCACAGACCTTCCGATTCGATTTAACAACGATATTTAGTTGCAGATCCCATTTATATTTCATTGCATTGTGATGCTATCATATATTTAGCCGTTTAACCGCTTTTGTCTCCGAATGTTTCTGAAGATATGAGTTGTGTCTGAAATGACAATTGTTTTCATAATTAGCAAGTCAATCAGCTCATGAATAATAATTAGGCTGCATTATGTTTCATAGGGATAAATGGATGCTAAGCTCAGCTGGATAATCAACAAATAAGAAGACTGATTAACTATGACCTCTTATCGCACATAATGATCCACGTAAAAAAGAAGAAATGCTGCAATACAGAGCGGCACAATCAGCATATGTTTGCGCAAACGCTGCAAGACACGGGCGGTCCTCACTCCAGCAACTGTGTGATGATAATGCCGTTCACAGCATCCCGCGGTCTGATGATTGCAGCTTTTACAGGGAAACTGTTCATTAAAGCAGTGTCAGACAGAGTCTTCACAACACCTCACAAATAAACATGGGGATTAGGAATAATAACAGGAACATTGATCACAGCAGAGGATTTGACTTCTGACAATGAACTGCACAAGTCCAGCTTCCTATATATGAGAATGGATCTATAGATCTGTATAGATCAGGGGTGCCCAACACGTCGATCGTGATCTACCAGTCGATCGCAAAGGCAATGCTGGTAGATCGCACACAATTTAAATGTACTTTTAATAAAAATAAATATAATGTCTTTCCTTCTTTTAGTTTCTGTCTGACTTGCACTTGACGAGTAAATATTGACCAGGCGAGGTTTTGTTTATTCAGTTGCCATGACAACTAGGTTTGCGCATACGCGCCTTCCAAGGACTTCCGAGAACAGAGCGCGAGATTGCGATGCTACTGCCCAGATTAGCTACTGTCTTATTCCATTCAGTTTTGCCTAATCTAGACAGTAGCGTCGCAATCTCGCGCGCTGTTCTCGGAAGTCCTTGGAAGGCGCGTATGCGCAAACCTAGTTGTCATGGCAACTGAATAAACAAAACCTCGCCTGGTCAATATTTACTGGTAAATGCCCTGACTATTGTAATCTATTGTGCTGTAGGTGTTTTGGATTTAGTGTTAAAACTGAATGATATCAACATTGAAAATTATTATATATTTTTTGTATTAATTAGAAGATGAATTCCATGTAGGGATACATGCAGTAGTCCCAACAAGCATTTTCTTATTTTAAATGAAACTGTGTTTTTTTACTTGGTAGATCTTATTGAGTTGCTCATTTAAAAGTAGATCATCACACATAAAAGTGTGGGCACCCCTGGTATAGATAAATGTGTCTATCTGCCAAATCTTTTATTCTTATCAAAACTGAATTCACAATCAAAATGATGAGACTCATGTTTCTATTTCAGTCAGATTAGAATTAAAATCAACATGTATTAAGAAAGTTGAACCGCTATAGGATTATTTTTATTCTTTTATATTCTCCCTTTTCCTCCCCAATTTGTAACGGCCAATTCCCGATGCGCTCGGAGTCCTCGTGGTGGCGTAGTGACTCGCCTCAATCTGGGTGATGGAGGACAAATCTCAGTTGCCTCCACGGCTGAGACCATCAATCCACACATCTTATCACATGACTTATCACATGACTTATCACATGACTTATCACATGACTTATCACATGACCGTGGAGACGTAGCATGTGTAGAGGCGTCACGCTATTCTCCGCGGCATCCATGCACAACTCGCCACACTTTTACACAGTGCTTTTAAATGATGAATTTAACAGAACAGAATATTTTATTAACTTTCATTAAGAGCACAAGGCCATCACACACACACTCACACACACACTCACACACAAACTCACACACTCACTCACACACACTCACACAACAACAACCGCCATTCGCCACTAAGTGGCGGTGACATCACCACGACGCTTGTGCCAGGCTATGTGCACGTTAAGGCCACGTGAATTGTCGAACGCCTGCTGGCAGGTGGTCACGGGACAGATCCAACCGGTGACATGGGTCGAATGACTGAGATGACTGGCTGATGCACCACCTGTGCCCCCTACTGTGCCAACTTGCTGTGCTTTAGCCACCCTGCGCTCTGCTCGTTGTTGTGAGCGTCGCTCCCCTGCCCTCCGTTGTTGTTGGAGGGCGACTGCCTCCAACTGGCCAGCAGCATCCTTCACAAGCCTCCTCCAAAGAGGCCAATATTGACACCGCTGGTACCAGTCATTGGCAAGTCCACTCAGCTCCACATCCTGCTGTACCACATCACTCCATCTCTTCTCCAGCCCGTGCTGCGCCCGCTTAGCCCCCTCTATCCGGCCGAACAGAAACTATTTAGGCATGCGGTGGCCAGGCATGCGGGCTACATGACCCAGCCAACGCAACCTTGCCTGCCAGAGGAGCTCACCGATGGGACTTTGTCCACATCTTTCAAAGACTTGTGAGCTCCTCTCACAATCCAGCCTGGTTAAACCCAGGATGGATCTTAGGCAGGCCAGCCTAAATGTTTCTAGCCGGCGATGATGTTCCATTAGGGGGGTCCACGTTTCGCAAGCATAGAGAAGGGAGGGAATGACCGTGGCCGAGAATACCTGAAGCTTCGTGCGGAGCGACAAACCTGGTAGCTTCCACACAGCGTTACGCAACCGATGAAAAGATAATGCCACACGACTGATTCGGAGTGAGACCTCTGCTGTCAAACCGGAGCTGGTCATAAGCACGCTTCCCAGGTATGGAAAACTCTCCACAACTGCCCCATCACCAATTGGGAGCTGTGGGGGTGTAGTGTCCGATGGTACATAATACCCAGGAAGGTGCTTTGTTTTGGTTGGGCTGATGGTAAGGCCCCATCTCTTGGTGGCAAGCTCCAGGTTCATCAGCAGCGCCTCCAACTCCTCCTCTGAGTGAGCAGCAATCACCAGATCATCAGCATACATAATGTGGTTGACCAATAGGGAGCATCCCTTGACCGCACCCGGGCATCGATCAACTTCCCATTATATCTGTACCAGATGGAAATTCCTCCAGTACAGCCATCGAAGGCTTCACGAACCACGTGGTCGAAATAGATATTAAATAATGTGGGAGCCAGAGGACATCCCTGTCGCACTCCCAGGTGAACAGGGAATGGCTCCGACTCCCGGCCACGTAGTTTTACCCGGGCCCGCTCACCGTCATGAAGGTCCTTAATGATCGCGAGCAGCGGGTCTGGGACTCCGAAAGCACGAAGAACAACCCAGAGCCCAGAGCTACTGATGGTATCATAGGCCTTGACCAGGTCAATAAAGCAGAGATGTAGGTCTTTCTGGAATTCCCTACACCTCTGCTGTAGCAGACGGACAGAGAATATGGCATCCGTGCAAGACCGGCCCTTCCTGAAACCACATTGGGGCTCCGCAAGTCTCTCCTCAGCGTGCCTGGCAAGGCGATGTTGAATAATCCTTGCCAGGACCTTTCCCGGCACACTGAGGAGTGAGATGCCCCTATAGTTATTACAATCTGAGCGGTCCCCCTTTTTAAAGAGAGGGACCACCAGGGCATCCTTCCAATCCTGCGGAACCCGCCCAGTGGTCCAGACTGTTGTTATGATGTCATGTAGGGCAGTCTGTGCACAAACGCCACCCTCCCTCAGCATTTCACTGGGGAGATCATCTCTGCCCGGTGCCTTTCCTGGTCTCAAGCTCCGGATCGCCTTCAGTACTTCCTCCAAAGATGGCACCTCAGCCAGCCACCCACAGGGAGCGACTTCTTCCTCCATTATTTGTGGCACCGCAGCCCCAGCAGGATCATCCCCACTTTGTCCCACAATGTTTTCCAGGCTCGGGGACTTCCCCTCCCCCAGGACCTCACAGAAATGCTCAGCAAATCTGCAAACCTGTTTCTGGGGGTCGGAGATTGGATCACCGTTTTTTCCCCTAATGATGGTAATAGGTGTGGCGCTGCAAGTAACTTTTTTTTGATGGAATTAAAGAGTGATTTGTGATCACGGGCGACTGAGGCAGACTCCATCTCCTCAGCAACCCGCGACCACCAACCATCCTTGCAGTGCCTCACGGCTCTCCGAACCTCCGAGCGAAGGCTGCGGTAAGCCTCCTCATTCTCTGACGTGGGATGCTGTAGACGATGAGAGTGGGCCTGTCGCTTTTTCTCAGCCAGCCTGAACACCTCCTGATGATGTTGTGTGGATGCGCCGATGCTGGAACAGTGTGTTGGTAATTACAAGCCCATGAGCTGCACAAAAATCTAGCAGCCTCCTGCCATTGTTATTGAGCTGATCAGGCCCATGTCTTCCAATAACTCCTGACCAGGTGCCAGCATCATGACCAACTCGGGCATTGAAATCACCCAACATGATGATTCTATCCCGAGGGGCCACTTTAGCCAACACCTGTAACAGGAGGTCATAGAAGGCATTTGACTCATCGGCCTTTCCCGCATCCCTCCACGGATGTTCGTCTTTGGTGGGGGCATAAATAACCATGACCACCACTCCTCGCCTCTGGTTGATGGGAAGGCGAACCCAAAGTAACCTGGGGCTCACAGCTTCCCACACCTCACCGCCACGTTCCCACGCTGCCTTCATTCTTTTGTTCAGAAGAAGAGCCACTCCCTGTTGTTTGGCAGTCACCTGTCCCGAGTAGAGGACAGTCCGTCCCGAGTAGAGGACAGTCCATCCCTCATAGTGGCAAGAGCCAGAGCCGGTCCACCGGACCTCCTGAACACCACAAAGATCCAGGCGGTACCGGTCCAGCTCCCGACAGAGGATTGGCCGCCTCTCCTCCACTGTGAGTGTTCGAACATTCCACGTGGCCATCCATAGTGGATTTTTGTTGTTTCTGGAGGAGCCCTGAGGGTGAGGATTCAGTCTCCTGGCTCTGCCTGATGGAGTTTGGCCAGGAGACATCATAGACGCCTGTCCCCCCAGGGCCTCCGGCACTAGCTTAATTGCATATGTGCATTGTGGTTTAGTGGTAATCAATTGAAGGTGGAGGGGTTACCAGACCCTCGCACCCGTCCAGAGCCCCCATTTGGTCGCTGTAAAGCACCATGACAGAGAGGGGAGGGAACAGTCTTTATTGCCCAATGGCGCTGCCCACAACGTTGCCCGTCCGGCACCATGCGGAGGTAGGGGGTTGTTTAGCCGGACAGTCTCTCACACACACACACACACACAAATTCACTCACACTCATTCACATACACACACACAGTTCAGCAGTGATTGAGTTGTGTAGTGGAGAAGTTGTTCAGCCGCGAGATCTTTTCACTGTGTGATGAGAGGAAATGTTTGGTTCGACCTGGCAACCCGCGTGAGCTTCGAGTCTGGGGAGGAGGGGCGGGGGAGACAACTGTCTCCAATATTTTGAATTTGGACTGCAGTACCCATTTTAAAAGCTTGGTGTCAATAGCCTAGTTTCCATCCACCTTTCGTGCTATTTTGTTATCGACAAAGTGAAAATTTGGAAAATAAAATTGTGACATTTGCCGCCACCTGCCTGTTTCCATTGAAATTGACTCTTATGGATAAAAATGGTGTGTGATGACATCATGCCTGAAAAAAACACTTTGTCACATAAGTTTTGGTTTATCACAACAGAAATCCGCTCTGAAGTCGTTTCCATACAGAAATGTGTGTTTAGCTCTAATTCGCCTCCCAGATGTCCCTCATTTTTTCCTCTGAAGTTTTGGTAAAATGGGGAGATTGAGACAATTAATTAAAATTAGCAGTTACTGTCATTTTAATTAACAAATAAAAGCGATCAAAAGGGAGCAGTTGCTCTTCTGATGGGACTGTAATATCGGTCCTGATGTTGCACCTATCGCAGGTTGCCATCGGTTACGACCCGAAAGCGTATCGTCATGACCCTGTTCAAGCTGATCACCTGATTCTCCAATAGTGGAGAAACTTTCAGTGTCAGGATCATCATGGATGTGTTTATGATGTGTGACAGATATTAAAGAAACATTGATGCGTGTAATATCCGTGTTACATACATGATACATTCCTGATATTCAATAAACATCTAATCTAAAGCATCACAACTGCATCATGTCCCGCAGATTTCTCCGGTGACTTTAACCACCAACTGAACTTGATCATCATCTAAATTAATATTTTCTGAAGCAGTAAATGAGATCTGAGGTAAAGACGGTTCGATTTAAAGTATTAAAATGTTCAGAAGCCGTTTTTCTGAATGTGAACTCAACATTGGACAAATAGCTCTGATAGTTTATAATCTTGAGAAAAGTCTAGAACATTCTGAGAGTCATTCAGATGACTTCATTCATCTACAGAACCGAGTAAAGATCATTTCCGTTTGAGGAAAGGCCAGATCTACTTCCAGGTATTAGATCAATACAACACTGGGCAGCCTTACAAGACCACTCTTTGTAATGAGAAGTGAACTGGGAAGTGTCTCAACATTATCGTTTTTTTCATTTGGTAATGAATTTTTTTAATTGAATCTTTTATTTTTTATTTTTTTTTTTTTTTGGCAAAACATCTGAAAAATCTGGGGAAAAAGTACACACACAACTCACTCACACACAAAAGTCACTCATGCACGCACGATAAAAATGAAATTAACTCACTCAAAAAACGATAGCGTGCTTGCGTGAGTGAGTTTTGTGTGTGTGTGTGTGTGTGTGTGTGTGTGTGTGTATGTATATGAGAGTGTGTGTGTGTGTGTGTGTGTGTGTGTGTGTCTCTCTGCTGTGTGAACTGACGGTGTTGTTGTGGTTGTTTTAATGCTGCTGTACTGTAGGAATGCTTGCTGCAGAAAGTAGGTATCTCTCACAGCCTTGGTCTTCTTCATCATCATCATCATCATCATCTCTGTTGTCCTGCATGCACCTCAGACCGTCCGTCTGTCTGTCTTTGATCATTGCACACACGATTAATGACCGTTAACATCTAATAAAACTTAGTGTCTGTTTCTGTCTGATATGAATAATAACACTATCAGTCGTGTGTGTGTGTGTGTGTGTGTGTGTGTGTGTGTGTGTGTGTGTGTGTGTGTGTGTGTGTGTGTGTGTGTGTGTGTGTGTGTGTGTGTGTGTGTGTGTGTGTGTGTGTGTGTGTGTGTGTGTGTGTGTGTGTGTGTGTGTGTGTGTGTGTGTGAACGGAGTTCAGATTGAGATACTTGGGTTTGAATCATTTCACTGTCTGTTTTTTAATTCATGTACACAAATGTTCAATACTTCCTGTGATTGTGACTGCTGTGTGTGTGTGTGTGTGTGTGTTTAGGGGCAGTGTCTCAAGTTCTGGACAGTCTAGAAGAGATCCACGCATTGACAGACTGCAGTGAGAAAGATCTGGACTTCCTGCACAGCGTCTTCCAGGACCAACATCTGCACACACTGCTAGATGTGAGTACAGCACACACACACACATGATTCAGGCTGCCGAAGTCGCCAGTTCCGTTCTGATTGGCTGACATCACAGATCTTTCTGGAGTCCGTGCACATATGTTTTTTTAATCTGGAACCAAAGCATTATAGGTGATACACAGCATGCAGAACAAACCACTTCCTGTGAACAACTGAACAATAATCCTCATTATCTCGACACTCAGCAGAATGTGTTACACAGCGATTGACTGATAGATTTATTAACACACCAGAATTGTAACTTCAGCTTTTTTATGTCCTTGTAATGAATCACTTTTGGTCTTATAAGTGTGAGTTTGACTGACAGCAGACAGAAATTGATTGTTGTGTATTAGTCATGTAGTGACACACACTCGCCCACTGTCTAGACACCATCAAAACTCCTGCTGAACTCAAATGGCGAGTGAACTTTATAATCAGTCATCATCATGTCAAACGATAAAACCCCTGAAACTGAACACATTAATTTGGCAGATAAAGTCAGCACAGATCAGAAGTGAATCGCTCGTTCAGTCTGATTGGCTTCAGTGTTTGTGTGCGGATGGATGCGGTGAAGAGCTACTGGTGAAAGACAAGATGGCTCCGCTGATGGCTGCTTCGGTGTGGAGCTCTCTAGCGTTTTACTTTTGTATGTCATGTGTTTGTCACTCTCTCCTAATCAGTTTCACCAGGGATGAACTGCTGAATAAACTGCTCATTTTTTAAGTTTTATTAGACATCTTAGTTGGAGGCGCATTATCCCTATTATAGGTTTATATCCCGCAACAAGCATGTGTGAATGCAGCGTTGCAACATCTGTCTGATCACAGACACGGAGCACAACACCGGGACTCTCTTATCATTATTCTGGGAGACTTTAATAAAGCTAACCTCACCCGTGAGCAGTCAAATACAAACATCACATGCCCCAGCAGAGACAGAAATATACTGCACTACAGCTACACCTCTATATAGGATGCATATCGCTCTGAACCACATGCAGCTTTAGGAATCTCCGATCACTGTCTGGTTCATCTTCTCCCAACCAACAAGCAGAAACTTAAACGATGGACTGATGAAGCAGAGCTGGAACTACAAGCCTGCTTTGACTGCACTGATTGGAGTGTTTTTGAGGCTGCAGCCACAGACAGATACTGTGACATCATACATCAGTTTCTGTGAGGATACACGCGTCCCTATTAGGACACTTTTATTGTTCATCAATGATAAACAATGGTTTACAGGAAAACTCGGACAGCTTTGTCATGCCAAAGAGGATGCTTACAGAAGTGGGGATGAAATATTGTACAATCAGGCCAGAAACACACTGACTAAGGAAATCAGAGTGGCTAAAAGAAAAACAGTTTTCAGCCATCAAACCTGCATCGGTGTGCAAAGGCCTGAAAAGCATCATCAGTACAAGACACCTCCCCCTCACTCTGTAGGGGGTCAACTAACGTAAACGTGTTTTACTGCAAGTGAAAAGCCCAATCTCACACCCCAATCCCGCTCTGATCTGATCTTCACACACACCCCCCCCCACACTACACAATCTGCACTTATGGCATGTGAGGGAAAATGTGTGCCGGGTCTTCCGGAAACAAAAGACTAGGAAAGCCTCAGACGTTGTTTCACTTGCCTGCGCTGACCAACTGGCCTGCTGTCTTTTGGCACTGTTGCCCTCTGGGTGGCGCTACAGAGCACTGAGAAGAGTTTTTACCCTTTGGCCATTTCCCTCACGAACAATTAAACTGCCTCAGGACTCCCCCATAGTGCAATAGTGTATATACATATCTCACATATTTAATGAAACACCTCTACATACATGACCACTTGCACATGCACCATTCTGTTATATGTCCCATTATTAGTTTTATATCCTGTCTCACTGTAATGTTCTGTGTGCACTTGATTCACCAAAACATATTCCTTGTGTACTTGTGCACACGTGGCAATAAAGCTCATTCTGAAGTTCAGCGTGTTGCTGCTGTTTGCACAAACCGTGTGTGTTCATGCATTGTATATGTGTACATGGTGCACATGTGTGTGAAAATAACTCTGACTCAGAACGAGGAGCTTAGATGATTTGATTATGTTCAAGTGGAATTTATTGTGTGAGAGAGACATCAGGATGGGCTGGTGCAGTGATACAGACAACAAACTCATATATATGTGTATATATATATACATGTCTTCACACACACTGCCGGTTTTAGACGTCTTGGAACAGGAAGGCTTTCTTGTCAACGCTTCTGTTCACCAAGAATTCATTCAGTTGATTAAGGATTACAGAAGACATTTATAATGTTACACATGACTATTTCTATTTCAATCAATTCTTTTCATCCAAGAATCCTGTTGTGCAAAGTGGAGACTCTGATATACTCGTGGTCCCTTTCTGTCCCGTCAGATCCAGTTTGATGTGTGGGAAAGCTTTCATCCTCCTAAAGAACAGTTGACTGATGATAAATGTGTTTCTTGTGCAGGTGTAAAGTGTTTGTTTGAAATGCAAGTGTGCACAATAGTTCAGCAACTGAAGACACTGTACTGCTCTGTACAAACTTCATTAAAGGAATATTCTGGAGTCAGTACGAGTGAAGATCAATCAGCACCGTTTGTGTCATCATGTTGATTACCACAAAAATATATTCCGACTCGTTCCTCCTTTTCTTTAGATGTGTGTCCAGTGAGACACTTCCAATGCAAGTCACTGGGGTTTAATCTGTACACATTAAAATACTGTTTCACAAGTATAAACTCAAGACATAAACAATATGTGTGTTAACATGATTTTACAACTTTACAACTTTGTTGCCATGACGATGTGATGTCAACAAACCCTACAACCCCAAAACGACTGTAAAGATTACAACTTAAACAATTTTACAGCTCAAATAAGACACAAGTTTTAATTAATTTAATTGAAAAATTAATTTACGTGCTTTTGTAAAATTATAAGCACCAAATTAGCACATTATAATGATTTATTTTCTTCCTGGACTGCCGTATTGGGTGCTAAAAATGGGGCTTTGCCATCAGAGGTAAACATTTAATTAAAATCAATAAAGCATAAAATACTTGATTCAAGCAGTTATAATAATTTGCATGTTTTTGATCATTGAATGCATCTTTGGTGAACAGAAGCAAAAGTTTCTTTCAAAAACAAATAATAAAAAAATTAATCATTAATATGTTTATGTATTTTATTCTATAGGAGGAATCATTTCATTCAAACTGCATTTTTAGTCAAGATTTAAAATATTTCATGCAAGAAGTAAAAATCAAACAAAGAACACGTTTCACACATGATGATTTTTATTTGATCAGCGATAACACTTCATCATAATGAACTTAATTATCTACATTAGATAACAGGGACGTCCCAGAACGTTCTCGAGTGATGACACGAATGAATCATTGAACCAGTTCATTGTTGAAAGATGAATAAATGAAAACATCTCCATCTTAACGCTCACCATAACACGACGAGCAAGTGTGACGCCGATCCACCGCTGAGGACACAATGCACTGCAATATTATCACAATATTCATGATGTTTGTTCATTTGAATGACCTGCAAAATAATATGAGCTATTTGAGCCATTCTGAGTGCTGCAGGTGTGTAAGTACAGTGCAACTATATCAGTTATGAGCTCATAAGTGAAGGACCTGGTATTGTCGGCACACTGCTGTCAGAACCGTTGCTAAATGTGTGTTTGATGTGTTTGATGTGTTTCAGCTGTATGATAAAATCAACAGTCGATCTTCACCTCAGATCAGAAACCCTCCCAGTGATGCCGTTCAGAGAGCGAAAGAGGTGCGTCTAACACTGCACACATTTACTACAGCTTCAGCTCTTTATACTCGCCACTGAACCCTGACTGTCCTCTCACAGGTCCTGGACACCCTTTCCTGTTACCCAGAGAACATGGAGGTGAAAGAACTGAAGAGAATTCTCACTCAGCCGCATTTCATGGTGCGTTCAGTATCTGAGTCGCTCGCGTGTTTCAAATCTTTCTGTTCACGATGACGAATCGTCACAAACGGCTCCGAGTCACAATGAAAACGAGAATGTTTTGAGTCACATAGATGCAGAAAATAAAGTTCACATACATTTGATCAAATTAGCAGACATGCCTAAAACTCATTTCACCTGAAAATCAATAGAAGGCAAATAGTATTTATTTTTATAAATGTAATAAATATAAATATAATTTACAAATACAATCAATGAAGCAATCTTTCCTCCCAATTCTCATTACTGTAAAGTAAAATATATATATATATATATATATAGTGCAATCATAAATGTAAGTATACATTTAATTTATGCTAATTTCAGTCATAAAATAAATTGTGCCTGATAGGATGATTTTCGTGACTATTTCACAGTAATGAGAATAAGATGTTTTTATTGTCATGAAAATTATCGCAGTTGAAAAAAAATTGGGTTTAATTGTCAACCTTTTTGTAAAAGGTTATAAAGGTGTTATATAAGTGCAGACCATTTAACATCTGAAGTAGATATTGACCAAGAGAAGACGCACAATTAAAGGTATTGCAATAACACACGGGATTTTCCAGAACAGAAAAACTAATTAGAGAAATAAAATTCAAAGGGGATTAAACAAAAGTGGCAAAATAATTAGGCTAATATACAGATTCAAAATATACATTAGAGAAAAGGGATATGAAGGGAATAATTAACTTAATTGAAGAAAAATAAATCATAGGTGTCATCTCAGGGAGCCGAGCTTACACGTGTAACCGGAGACGATGCACTATGGGGAACGGTACCCCATCACACTCCCATGTGACATTACACTCCCAGAGTTATAACATCAAATAGTGTTATTCATAAGAGTCACAGTCACTTATGATATAGTGTATATGAATATTCCCACATGTAGTCTGGGATCTGTAGGAACCATATATACACAGTATGTGTTGCACAAGGTTGGGAAAGTAGGTTTTATTTCTTATGGGAGTGTTTAAGACTAAAGGAGCAGTTCAACAGCATGTAATTATGACAACATGGTGGCTGTGTTGATTATAGTTGGTAGCCCACCCGTAATAAGGGCTTGGGCTCCCCCGCATGAAAGTAAGAAGGGCTCTATACAGAGAGGACTTGTGAAGAGATGGACTCCACGTCCTGTAACACGGTTTGGCCACGCCTCTAGTTTAATGCGCTTTGACACCGATAGGGCAATTCTTAGCTTTTGGCAGATTTGGACCACATTCAATGAGCCAGCCTCCAGCGCGTGGTATGCTGATATAGTCGCTAAGTATACCTTGAGCGTTGATGGGGTAAGACCAGCGTCCAACCACTCTTGAAGAATGTCAAAATCTCAGCTATGGGGCAGTTCACTGGGTTTTTACCACATGAAGAGCACCAAATTACAAACACGTGCCAGTTAAGTGCATGGAGTCATCTCGTGGACCGTTTTCTATTCTGTAAAAGGGCATCACCGTCTGATCCAAATCTGGCTCGTCTGATGTGCTCCGTTCAGAGGCCACACATGTATGTTCCACAGCTCTGGATGGGGATGCCAAATCGAACCTTGTGCTTGAGAGATCCAAGCACGAGATCCTCCTCTAATTCTTCCAGCTCAAACTTACCGCCCCGCCGTGCCTCCTCAAGTGGTCCCTTGGGACACTGAAGAGGCGGGTGGGAGGGCACAAGAGGCTGGATCGTCCCTCAGAACGAGGTTGATTCTAGAGCACAACGTCCGGAGATTCATGCCCTCGCTGTGAGGGCAGTCCGTCTCCATGAGAGCTGCTTGTGTGTGGGCGTGGCCCAGGCAGTGAACACCACTTTCGTGCTCATCAGACGGCGAGATGTGCCGTTCGCCTAGGAAACACTTGCGGAACGACATATTTACAAAGACACGAATCACGCAAGTGGCTCTTTAGTTAACATAGTATATATATAAACAGGAGACTGTAACTCCAGCTGCAGCGCTGTGAGAGCGGAAGCGTCTCTGTGCAGGCGCTGGGCACAGGAGACGAGTCGTCCTGTTCATGTCTTGCTGAGAGGTTACGTCCGCTGTAAGTGTATATCGACGGTGTAGCAGACGGGTTCCAAGATGAAGTTCGTAGTCTTGAAGGAAGAACATTCTGAAGAAATGGTGACTGAGCGCCCGCTTATATAGGCCAACTGCATGCCTTAAGGGATGGGAGGCAGCAATTTTTGCAAACCTTTTTTACGCATTTTCACTTTGTCGATAGCAGCGCAAAAAGTGGATGGAAACTAAAAGGAAATGAGCCTATAAATGTTTTACCTTTAGTCATCTCTGCTGGGATAAGAGAAAGTGTTTTAATACAGAAAAAGCTACACACATCAGCTGGAAACAAATTGATTATTAACTTGTTTTCTGTGGGTATTTGTGATGTCGTGTCAGCTGGACGTGTTCAGGTGATCGTGTGCTGTTGAAGTGAGCAGCTGCTGTGACAGTCTGTCGGCTTTAAATACAGTCAAACTGAGCAAGATGGGTGTGTTGTCATGGAGACGCAGGTAACTCAGGGATACAGCATGTGTCAGAGCGACGTGGGTGTTGGGGGGGTGTTGTCATGGAGACACAGGTAACTCAGGGATACAGCAGGTGTCAGAGCGACATGCGTGTGGGGGGGGTGTTGTCATGGAGACGCAGGTAACTCAGGGATACAGCAGGTGTCAGAGCGACGTGCGTGTGGGGGGGGTGTTGTCATGGAGACGCAGGTAACTCAAGGATACAGCAGGTGTCAGAGCGACGTGGGTGGGGGTGTTGAGGGAAACACTCAAGACAGACAGAATTGTTGAGAGAGGAACATCATCATGGAGTTGTACACACAGAGTCACTGACTATTTGCTCTGGAACACAGCGGTGAGGAATCATGGGACATCACGGCACACTTCACTACACTGATTTAAAACTGTGGCTTTAGTTTTTATATGTTAAACGGAGGCTTTTAGTTTAGTTCTTCGTTTTGGCTGAACATTTAACACATATCTGCAGGTTTATATCAGCAAATGTGGAGATATTAGCCATTGAGCAGAAAAATGAGGCATAAGAATTGAGTTTGAGTTTTGAATTGGAGTTGTACTTTTAGTGTTTTCTTTCCAACAATGTGTGATGTGTGTTAACAGTGTGTTGAATATAGAGGAAGGTCTGGATGATTCTTAATGCAGTTTACTTGTTAACGTGTTGAATCCTATTAGCAGCTCTTAGTGTCGGACACAGAGGATTCATGAGCACACTCATACACCTCAAACTCACAAACACTTGCGTTCAAATAATAATACATTATAGCGTGTACTAACGTCATTCAAATAATAATACATTATAGCGTGTGCTAACGTCATTCAAATAATAATACATTATAGCGTGTGCTAACGTCATTCAAATAATAATACATTATAGCGTGTAGCTAACGCTCATTCAAATAATAATACATTATAGCGTGTGCTAACGCTCATTCAAATAATAATACATTATAGCGTGTGCTAACATCATTCAAATAATAATACATTATAGCGTGTGCTAACGTCATTCAAATAATAATACATTATAGCGTGTGCTAACGTCATTCAAATAATAATACATTATAGCGTGTGCTAACGCTCATTCAAATAATAATACATTATAGCGCGTGCTAACGCTCATTCAAGTAATAATACATTATAGCGTGTGCTAACGCTCATTCAAGTAATAATACATTATAGCGTGTGCTAACGCTCATTCAAGTAATAATACATTATAGCGTGTGCTAACGCCATTCAAGTAATAATACATTATAGCGTGTGCTAACGCTCATTCAAGTAATAATACATTATAGCGTGTGCTAACGCTCATTCAAATAATAATACATTATAGCGT
>NC_068288.1:47479083-47486583 GCF_025860055.1 Xyrauchen texanus
TGTGTGTATAGTGTGTGTGTGAGTGTATAGTGAGTGTGTGTGTGTGTATAGCGTGAGTGTATAATGTGTGTGTGAGTGTATAGTGTGTGTGTGTGTGTGTAGTGTGTGTCTGTGTGTGTGTGAGAGTGTATAGTGTGAGTGTATAGTGTGTGAGTGTGTGTGTGTATAGTGAGTGTGTGTCTGTGTGTGTATAGTGTGTGAGTGTGTCTGTGTGTGTATAGTGTGTGTGTGTATAGTGAGTGTGTGTGTATAGCATGAGTGTGTGTGTATAGTGTGAGTTTATAGTGTGTGAGTGTGTGTGTGTATAGTGAGTGTGTGTCTGTGTGTGTATAGTGTGTGAGTGTATGTGTATAGTGTGTGTGTGTATAGTGTGTGTGTGTGTGTGTATAGTGGTGTGTGTCTGTGTGTATAGTGTGTGAGTGTGTGTGTATAGTGTGTCTGTGTGTATAGTGTGTGAGTGTGTGTGTGTGTGTGTTTATAGTGTGTGAGTGTGTGTGTATAGTGTGAGTGTGTGTGTGTGTGTGTTTATAGTGTGTGAGTGTGTGTGTGTATAGTGTGTGTGTGTGTGTGTATAGTGTGTGTGTGTGTGTGTGTATAGTGGTGTGTGTCTGTGTGTGTCTGTGTGTATAGTGTGTGAGTGTGTGTGTATAGTGTGTCTGTGTGTATAGTGTGTGAGTGTGTGTGTGTGTGTGTGTGTTTATAGTGTGTGAGTGTGTGTGTATAGTGTGAGTGTGTGTGTGTTTATAGTGTGTGAGTGTGTGTGTATAGTGTGTGAGTGTGTGTATAGTGTGTGTGTGTGTGTGTTTATAGTGTGTGAGTGTGTGTGTATAGTGAGTGTGTGTGTGTATAGTGTGTGTGTGTGTGTGTGTATAGTGAGTGTGTGTCTGTGTGTGTATAGTGTGTGTGTGTGTGAGTGTGTGTGTGTGTGTGTATAGTGAGTGTGTGTCTGTGTGTGTATAGTGTGTGAGTGTGTGTGTATAGTGTGTGTGTGAGTGTGTGTATAGTGTGTGTGTATAGTGTGTGAGTGTGTGTATAGTGAGTGTGTGTCTGTGTGTATAGTGTGTGTGTGTGTATAGTGAGTGTGTGTCTGTGTGTGTATAGTGTGTGTGTGTGAGTGTGTGTGTATAGTGAGTGTGTGTCTGTGTGTGTATAGTGTCTGAGTGTGTGTGTATAGTGAGTGTGTGAGTGTGTATGTATAGTGAGTGTGTGTATAGTGTGTGTGTATAGTGTGTGAGTGTGTGTATAGTGTGTGAGTGTGTGTGTGTATAGTGTGTGAGTGTGTGTGTATAGTGAGTGTGTGTATAGTGAGTGTGTGTATAGTGAGTGTGTGTATAGTGTGTGTGTATAGTGTGTGAGTGTGTGTGTATAGTGAGTGTGTGTGTATAGTGTGAGTGTATAGTGTGTGAGTGTGTGTGTATAGTGAGTGTGTGTGTATAGTGTGTGTGTATAGTGAGTGTGTGTGTGTATAGTGAGTGTGTGTATAGTGTGTGAGTGTGTGTGTATAGTGTGTGAGTGTGTGTGTATAGTGTGTGTGTGTGTATAGTGTGAGTGTATAGTGTGTGAGTGTGTGTGTATAGTGAGTGTGTGTGTGTATAGTGTGAGTGTATAGTGAGTGTGTGTGTATAGTGTGTGTGTATAGTGTGTGTGTATAGTGTGTGTGTATAGTGTGTGTGTGTGTGTATAGTGAGTGTGTGAGTGTGTGTGTATAGTGAGTGTGTGTATAGTGTGTGTGTATAGTGAGTGTGTGTGTGTATAGTGAGTGTGTGTATAGTGTGTGAGTGTGTGTGTATAGTGTGTGAGTGTGTGTGTATAGTGAGTGTGTCTGTGTGTGTATAGTGTGAGTGTGTGTGTATAGTGAGTGTGTGTCTGTGTGTGTATAGTGTGAGTGTGTGTGTATAGTGAGTGTGTGTCTGTGTGTGTATAGTGTGAGTGTGTGTGTATAGTGAGTGTGTGTCTGTGTGTGTATAGTGTGTGTGTGTGTGTATAGTGAGTGTGTGAGTGAGTGTGTGTCTGTGTGTGTATAGTGTGTGAGTGTGTGTGTATAGTGAGTGTGCGTATAGTGTGTGTGTATAGTGTGTGAGTGTGTGTGTATAGTGTGTGAGTGTGTGTGTATAGTGAGTGTGTGTCTGTGTGTGTATAGTGTGTGTGTGTGAGTGTGTGTGTATAGTGAGTGTGTGTCTGTGTGTGTATAGTGTGTGAGTGTGTGTGTATAGTGTGTGAGTGTGTGTGTGTGTATAGTGAGTGTGTGTCTGTGTGTGTATAGTGTGTGAGTGTGTATAGTGTGTGTATAGTGAGTGTGTGAGTGTGTGTGTATAGTGAGTGTGTGTCTGTGTGTGTATGTGTGAGTGTGTTTTAGCGGTGATGTGTGTGTGAGTGTGTGTTAGCGGTGATGTGTGTGTGAGTGTGTGTTAGCGGTGATGTGTGTGTGAGTGTGTGTTAGCGGTGATGTGTGTGTGTATAGTGAGTGTGTGAGTGTGTGTGTATAGTGAGTGTGTGAGTGTGTTTGTATAGTGAGTGTGTGAGTGTGTGTGTATAGTGAGTGTGTGTAGTGTGTGTGTGTATAGAGTGTGTGTGTGTAGTGTGTGTGTGTATAGTGAGTGTGTGAGTGAGTGTGTATAGTGAGTGTGTGTAGTGTGTGTGTGTATAGTGAGTGTGTGAGTGTGTTTGTATAGTGAGTGTGTGAGTGTGTGTGTATAGTGAGTGTGTGTAGTGTGTGTGTATAGTGTGTGTGTATAGTGAGTGTGTGAGTGTGTGTGTATAGTGAGTGTGTATAGTGTGTGTATAGTGTGTGTGTGTATAGTGTGTGTGTGTATAGTGAGTGTGTGAGTGTGTGTGTGTATAGTGAGTGTGTGAGTGTGTGTATAGTGTGTGTGTGTATAGTGAGTGTGTGTCTGTGTGTGTATAGTGTGTATGTGTGAGTGTGTGTTAGCGGTGATGTGTGTGTGAGTGTGTGTTAGCGGTGATGTGTGTGTGAGTGTGTGTTAGCGGTGGTGTGTGTGTGTGTGTGTGTGTTAGCGGTGATGTGTGTGTGTGTATAGTGAGTGTGTGTTAGCGGTGATGTGTGTGTGTGTATAGTGAGTGTGTGAATGTGTGTGTATAGTGAGCGTGTGAGTGTGTGTGTATAGTGAGTGTGTGTATAGTGTGTATGTGTGAATGTGTGTTAGCGGTGATGTGTGTGTGAGTGTGTGTTAGCGGTGATGTGTGTGTGAGTGTGTGTTAGCGGTGTGTGTGTGTGTGTGTGTTAGCGGTGATGTGTGTGTGTATAGTGAGTGTGTGTGTGTGTATAGTGAGTGTGTGAGTGTGTGTGTGTATTGTGAGTGTGTGTATAGTGAGTGTGTGTGTGTGTCTGTGTGTGTATAGTGTGTATGTGTGAGTGTGTGTTAGCGGTGATGTGTGTGTTAGCGGTGATGTGAGTGTGTGTTAGCGGTGATGTGTGTGTGTATAGTGAGTGTGTGAGTGTGTGTGTATAGTGAGTGTGTGAGTGTGTGTATAGTGTGTGTGTATAGTGTGTGTGTATAGTGTGTGTGAGTGTGTGTGTATAGTGAGTGTGTGTGTGTATAGTGAGTGTGTGTGTATAGTGTGTGTGTGTATAGTGTGTGTGTGTGTGTGTGTGTGTATAGTGAGTGTGTGTATAGTGTGTGTATAGTTTTAGATTAGATTCAACTTTATTGTCATTACACAAGTACGGGTACAAGGCAACGAAATGCAGTTTGGGTCTAACCAGAAGTGCAATAAATACTATTAGTACAAATTAAATTGGACAAAAACTATCCGAGTAAAAGTGCAGTGGAAAGTAATTGCATATTACAGTTAAAGTACGGTTTCGCAAATGTATATGTAAACAATTGGTACTGTAAATAAACAGTCGGCAGTGCAAATGATATTCCAGTCAGATAAGTAGTGCAAGATGCATATGTAAACAGTTGTTACTATAATATAGTCAGCAGTGCAAATGAACATTATAGCAGTGCAAATAACAAAGTGTATGAGGTATGAGGAGGGAGAGGAGAGTTTATCAGTATATGAGGGAGTGGGATCAGTGAGGGTTAGAGTTCAGTAAAGAGACAGCTCTGGGGAAAAAGCTGTTCTTTAGTCTGCTGGTCCTGGTCTGGAGGCACCTGAAACGCCTGCCAGAGGGCAGGAGAGAAAACAGTCTGTGGGCTGGGTGAGAGGAGTCCTTAGGATGCTGCGAGCTCGGTGCAGACAGCGTTTCCTCTGGATGTGCTCGATGGCAGGTAGTTGAGTCCCAGTGATGCGCTGGGCGGTTTTCACCACCGCTGCAGTGCCTTGCGTTCTGCAACAGAACAGCTCCCATACCACACTGTAGCACAGTTGGTCAGGATGCTTTCTATTGCACAGCGATAGAAGTTCACCAGGATAGTCGAGGAAAGCTGATTCTTCCTCAGTGTCCTCAGGAAGAAGAGGCGCTGGTGAGCCTTCTTGACCAGGCAGGAGGTGTTGGTTGTCCAGGACATGTCCGCCGAGATGTGGGTTCCCAAGAACTTGAAACTAGAGACACGCTCAACAGCCATTCCATTGATGTGGATGGTGTCGTGTATGCCTCTTGGCTCTTTTCTGAAGTCCACGATGAGCTCCTTCGCTTTGGTGGTGTTGAGGAGCTGGTTATTTTCAGTGCACCATGTGGCCAGGTGCTTGATCTCCTCCCTATAGGCAGTCTCATCGTTGTTGCTGATGAGACCAATCACCGTAGTGTCGATCCGCAAACTTGATGATGGAATTAGATTCGTACACAGGTTTGCAGTCGGAGGTGAAGAGGGAGTAGAGAACGGGCTTAGCACACAGCCCTGTGGTACACCAGTGTTGGAGTGTGATGGACGTGGAGCAGGTGAAGCCAGATCGAACATTCTGGGGTCTGTTGGTCAAAAAGTCCAAAATCCAGTTGCACATGGAGGTGTTGATGCCCAGGTCTCCAAGTTTGGCTATTAGCTTAGTTGGGATGACAGTATTGAATGCTGAGCTGAAGTCAACAAACAGCATGCGTGCATAGGTGTTCTTTTGTCCAGATGTGTGAGCACAGAGTGCAGTGCCATGGAAACTGCATCCTCTGTGCTCCTATTGCTACGGTAGGCAAACTGATGTGAGTCCAATGTGGATGGTAGAGAGTCTTTTAGGTGTGCCAGGACCAGCCGCTCAAAGCACTTCATTACGATGGGTGTGAGTGCTACAGGGCGGTAGTCGTTAAGGCACTTCGGGCTGGAGTGTTTTGGCACTGGCACAATGGAAGTGCATTTAAAGCATGTTGGTACAGCTGCTTGGGCAAGAGACAGGTTGAAAATGTCTGTAAAAACCCCAGCGAGCTGCTCACGACATGCTCTGAGTACGCGACCAGGGATGTTGTCTGGTCCTGCAGCCTTGTGCACGCTGATCCTGCTCAGTGCATTGCAGACATCTGTAGACAGAGTGTGATTGGCGGGTGGTCTGCTGAGGATTTGAGCTTGGTGGCAGAATCTCTGTTGCCTCTTTCAAAGCGAGCATAAAAGTCATTTAGCTCGTTCAGGAAGTTGGCATCAGTGGCTCGCGGGGTGGAGTGAGTTGGTTTGTAGTCACTGATGGCCTGAATGCCCTGCCACATACGTCGAGGGTCAGTGTTGGAAAAGTGTCCCTCTATCTTAAGCTTGTAGCAGTGCTTGGCCTCTTTGATGCCCCTTTTCAGATTTGCTCTGGAAGTGCTATAGGCTTGTGCATCTCCTGATCTGAAGGCAGTGTTGCGTGTCTTCAATAGGAGTCGCACTTCCCTGTTCATCCATAGCTTCTGATTTGGGTATATGGTGATCTGCTTCTGGGTTGTAACACTGTCAATGGTGGTATTAATATAATCCAGTACAGAGGAGGTGTAGCAATCAATGTCCGTGTGAGAGTCACTGGTGGCTTGAGAAGCAAACACACTCCAGTCAGTGTGTAGAAACCTTTCCTGGAGTGTGAAATCTGCCCCCGCAGGCCACACCTTGATGGTCTTCATATAGTATAGTGTGTGTGTGTATAGTGAGTGTGTGTCTGTGTGTGTATATTGTGTATGTGTGAGTGTGTGTTAGCGGTGATGTGTGTGTGAGTGTGTGTTAGCGGTGATATGTGTGTGAGTGTGTTAGCGGTGATGTGTGTGTGTTAGCGGTGATGTGTGTGTGTGTATAGTGAGTGTGTGTGTATAGTGTGTGTATAGTGTGTGTGTGTATAGTGTGTGTGTGAGTGTGTGTGTATAGTGAGTGTGTGTCTGTGTGTGTATATTGTGTATGTGTGAGTGTGTGTTAGCGGTGATATGTGTGTGAGTGTGTGTTAGCGGTGATGTGTGTGTGTGTGTGTTAGCGGTGATGTGTGTGTGTTAGCGGTGATGTGTGTGTGTGTATAGTGAGTGTGTGTGTGTGTGTATAGTGAGTGTGTGTGTATAGTGAGTGTGTGAGTGTGTGTGTATAGTGAGTGTGTGTATAGTGTGTATGTGTGAGTGTGTGTTAGCGGTGATGTGTGTGTGAGTGTGTGTTAGCGGTGATGTGTGTGTGAGTGTGTGTTAGCGGTGATGTGTGTGTGAGTGTGTGTTAGCGGTGGTGTGTGTGTGTGTGTGTTAGCGGTGATGTGTGTGTGTGTGTATAGTGAGTGTGTGAGTGTGTGTGTATAGTGAGTGTGTGTATAGTGTGTATGTGTGAATGTGTGTTAGCGGTGATGTGTGTGTGAGTGTGTGTTAGCGGTGATGTGTGTGTGTGTGTGTGTTAGCGGTGATGTGTATGTGTGAATGTGTGTTAGCGGTGATGTGTGTGTGTGTGTGTGTTAGCGGTGATGTGTGTGTGTGTATAGTGAGTGTGTGTGAGTGTGTGTGTATAGTGTGTGAGTGTGTATAGTGTGTGTATAGTGAGTGAGTGTGTATAGTGTGTGTATAGTGAGTGAGTGTGTGTGTGTATAGTGTGTGTATAGTGTGTGTGTGTATAGTGAGTGTGTGAGTGTGTGTGTATAGTGAGTGTGTGTATAGTGTGTGTGTGTATAGTGTGTGTGTGTGTATAGTGAGTGTGTGTATAGTGTGTGTATAGTGTGTGTATAGTGTGTGTGTGTATAGTGTGTGTGTGAGTGTGTGTGTATAGTGAGTGTGTGTCTGTGTGTGTATAGTGTGTATGTGTGAGTGTGTGTTAGCGGTGATGTGTGTGTGAGTGTGTGTTAGCGGTGAAGTGTGTGTGAGTGTGTGTTAGCGGTGATGTGTGTGTGTTTTTGCAAGTTTTCAGTCTCTCGGCTGTTGTAACTTTAAGGTCACAGAAGACAAAATAAAATCTGGTCTTAAAATGATTTATACTCAAATCTTCGTCTATCTCTGAGAAATGTTCACATATCTGACAGAATCAAAGTTTCACATTTTCTGTGCTGATTTTGGGGGGAATACCTGGAATTCTGTGGAATATATTTTAAGGAATATTCAGTGTTCAATACAAGTGAAGCTCAATCAGCAGCATTTGTGTTATAATGTTGATTACCACAAAAATGAATGTCGACTCATTCCTCCTT
>NC_068288.1:47491583-47504083 GCF_025860055.1 Xyrauchen texanus
GGGTACGAGCTCGCACACACGTCATGATTACTGTGAATACTGTTGGTCATGTGACTCGTGATATGAGCTGATATTCGCCCGCAGGTGCTCACGGGGTCGGCAGGAGACACATCAAGAACACGCTCATCGCCAAACATCCCGACAGATTCGCCTATCCTATTCCACGTAAGAGAGACGATGCTTTGTGTTAATCCCAAAATATAAAGAATCCAATTGTACAAATGTCTTTGTGTTTCTTCGATCATCAAACAGACACGACTCGACCGCCGAAGAAAGACGAGGAGAACGGGAAGAACTATTACTTTGTGTCACATGACCAGATGATGCAGGACATCTCTAATAACGATTATCTGGAGTACGGCAGCCACGAGGACGCCATGTACGGCACGCGCTCGAAACCATCCGCAAGATCCACGAGCAGAACATGGTCGCCATCCTGGACGTAGAGCCACAGGTACTCTCGACCAATCGGATTTCACCTGCACTGACCTCATCTCTCTCGTCATGTCCGTGAGCCGTTCTGATGTCATCGCGTTGTGTTTTCACAGGCACTGAAGGTTTTGCGGACGGCTGAATTTGCGCCGTACGTCATCTTCATTGCGGCACCGACCATCACCCCCCCTATGAATGAGGTCAGAGTTCAAACCGTCTAGAATTGAACACATTTCCACTTTAGTGCTGTGTGTCTGTGCAGCATGGTTATGTCTGTTTGAAGATCTTCACTTCCTGTTGTTTGTCTCCACGTTGGCCCTGATGTTGACTGACTGACGAACAGACCCGTTTACACCTGATCATTAAACTGTGTCCTAACCAGACACGACACGAAGAGGCGCGGTGTGACACCGCAATATTAATACACTTATGACGAGGAGGAGGGCGGGGCCATGCTACGACTACCACGCCCAGCCCTCAATCAGGCTAATCAGCCGAGGAGAGGGATAACTGCAGCGGGATGCGTCAGTAAGAGAGAGAGAGAGAGAGAGATGCAGCTGCCATGTGTGTGTTTATGTTTTCAGTCTTTTTGTTTTCATTAAACATTATTTTGGTGGTTCCCGCCTTCTCCTTTCCCATTTTAACCTTGTTACATTGGTGGCGAAGCCAGGGAAGGAGGAGGGGTGTGCTGTCGTGGAGTCCTCGCCACTACCAGCCAACCCAAAGGAGCAGCCGCGGTCATCCACAGGGGGACAGAGGAGTCGCTGCCGGCCATTTGGAGTGGTGGAGCCGCTGCTAGGGGCGGCGAGGCTACCTATCAGCTGCCAAAACGGGGAGGGGTGTTCCATCTGCCAGGGGTTGGAGGACTTGCTCTGGTCCGCCTGGGGAGGAGCGGCTGTCATCCACCAGAGTTTGGGGAGTGGCTGAGGACCGGGCAACAGCATATCTGGGTGCCGTTGAACCAGGTTATTCCTCTCTCGGTCTTTCTCTCTCTATCTGTCGCTCCGCTTTGTCCTTTTTTTTTTTGTTTTCTCTCCCCTCGTCCCCCTCCCCAGCCATAGAGAGGCGGGGAAAAGCCTGCCGGCAGGCAGGGCCAGAAGAGATGCACGCCCGTCCCACAATGTAACAGGGTTCAAATGGGAAAGGAACAGGTGGGAAAAATAATAGTTTAATGAAAACTGAAAGACACAAAACATAAACACTGCAGCTGCGTGTGTCTCTCTCTCTCTCTCTCTCTCCTACTGCCACAGTCAGCCTCATCCCTCTCCTCGGCTGATCAGCCCGATTGGGGGCCAGTCGCTGAGGTCTTTGCCTCCACGTTGTGCATTTAAAATCGTTTAACGCACACCTAGCCGCTGATTATCCATTACTTAATATCAGTTTATGTACTGTGCATGTATTCGCTTTTTCAACTACTTTTCATTAAAAGTTTAAACTTGCCGTTGATTGACGAGTTGGCGAACTCCACTGCAGTTTGAAAGTGTTTACCCTGCAATGTGCTCACGTGTGCGGACAAATCTAAAAAACCTTTTTAACATTGTCCTGTTTCAAACGGATCACCTGATTACAGACCGACAGACAGATTGACTGACCGACAGATTGATTGACAGACAGACAGATTGATTGACAGACAGACAGACAGATTGACAGACAGACAGATTGACAGACCGACTGATTGACAGACAGACTGATTGACAGACAGACAGACTGACTGACAGACAGACAGACAGATTGACTGACAGACAGACAGATTGACTGACGGATTGATTGACTGACAGACAGACAGATTGACTGACGGATTGATTGACAGATTGATTGACTGACGGATTGATTGACAGATTGATTGACAGACAGACTGATTGACAGACAGACAGATTGACTGACAGACAGATTGACTGACAGACAGATTGACAGACAGACTGATTGACAGACAGATTGATTGACTGACAGATTGATTGACTGACAGACAGACAGATTGACTGACGGATTGATTGACTGACAGATTGATTGACTGACAGACAGATTGATTGACAGACAGACAGATTGACTGACGGATTGATTGATTGACTGACAGATTGATTGACTGACAGACAGACAGATTGACTGACGGATTGATTGACTGACAGATTGATTGACTGACAGACAGATTGATTGACAGACAGACAGATTGACTGACGGATTGATTGATTGACTGACGGATTGATTGACTGACGGATTGATTGATTGACTGACAGATTGATTGACTGACAGACAGATTGATTGACAGACAGATTGATTGACTGACAGATTGATTGACTGACGGATTGATTGACTGACGGATTGATTGACTGACAGATTGATTGACAGACAGACAGATTGATTGACAGACAGACAGACAGATTGATTGACAGACAGACAGACAGATTGATTGACAGACAGATTGATTGACAGACAGACAGACAGACAGATTGATTGACAGACAGACAGACTGACTCTCTGGTCTTAATAGTTGTTCATTGCATGTTGCTGTTGTCACTCATTGCATGTGTGTGTGTGTGTGTGTGTGTGTTGTGTGTGTGTGTGTGTGTGTGTGAGTGTGTGTGTTGATTATTTCCCTGTGCGGCTCTCAGCTGCCTCGATGGTGCAGAAAACTGCCTGTAAGTAATAAACGAGTGATCGTGACAATATTCGAGGAGTGGTGGTGGCGTAGTGGCTAAAGCACAGGGCTGTTAATCAGAAGGTCACAGGTTCTAACCCCACAGCCACCACCATTGTGTCCTTGAGCAAGGCACTTAACTCCAGGTTGCTCCAGGGGGATTGTCCCTGTAATAATTGCACTGTAAGTCGCTTTGGATAAAAGCGTCTGCCAAATGCATAAATGTAAATGTAAATGTATATTCATTCAAGATTTCTCTTCAAAGAATTCCCTTTGGGGTCCTGATCACCATGTCAGGGTTTATTGTGCGATAACAACCAGCAGACTGTGCATTGTCCCTTATTTAAATAATATATTTTTGGTAGACCAAACCTCCACCTAGGTCTATTATGTATTATGTTTTTTTGTCATTTTTGGGTGAACTATTCCTTTAAAAATACGTTTTGCCAACTTCACTCAGCCCAAGTAGTGCAACTTCCGTACACCTAGTGTCTGTGTGATGGAGTGTTTGTTGTGTGTCAGTGTATTGGTGAACGCCCCTGATGTCTTTCTGACCATCACTTTAATCGCCACAATTTAAGCTGATCTTCATGTGTCGCTTGTTTCAGGACGAGTCTCTGCAGCGACTGCAGAAGGAGTCGGAGGCGTTGCAGCACTCGTACGCGCATTACTTCGATCAGACCATCATCAATAACGAGATTGACGACACCATCCATCTGCTGGAGGAGGCCATTGACCTGGTGTCCAGCACCTCACAGTGGGTGCCCGTGTCCTGGGTGTACTAGCAAACCCCCTCACGTGCCCACAGCCATTCCTCATCAAACACACTCGCGAGAACTACTGGGGCGTAGTGCTGTATATATATACATATATAAATATCTATAAATATGAATATATAAGTCATAGATATGGTCCTGTACTTATAACGAGGGGGGGTTGATGACGTTTTATACTCTTTTGTTTTTAAATGTACGAGACGGCGTCTCATAGCAATGACGAGCACAGTCAGTCGTGGGGGGACTCCGCCCCCTTCAGATCCAATCCAAACCTACGGTCTGTGGGCGTGGTTACGGTGACACGCCCACCGACAGTCGATAAGCACAGTTGACCGTGCCACAATCCCCCCTCTCCTTCATGTGCACGAGCACCGTTTGCACGGACCCCGAACAGAACTGTGAGATGGCTCGCCACATTCTGTCCTTCCCGCGGAGACTCGACGGCCCGTTTCGTCCACCCCTCTGTTTACAGATGTAGGTTTGCACAAGGGCAGCAGGGGGCGCTCTTCCTCTGTGTTCCTCTTCCTCTAGATGTCTGTATGTTAATCCTTCACAGTCGAGAGCGCAGGAAGCGTGTGCAGGTGTCACCTGGGTTACGCCATCATCTCCCGGAGGAATATTCCCGCTTGTTTCCCGATCTGCTGTGAGAGAGGGAACGGGACACCTATGCACACTCGCACAACCTCTGAATGGACAACTTCATTAAACCTGTGTAGTGACGTGTTTGTAAATTGTCCTGGATTTGATTTCTTGTGCGGAACTGGAAGAAATTCTTCATTAATCGATCAATCGTTTCAGGAAATGTGTCTTAAAAGAGTATTATTGTTTTATTTGAGGAAACCCATAAGTGTGTGTAAATGTGTCAATGGTGCGTACATTTTGCGATTGAAATGAAGTAGTGTGCATAAACATAAATGAACAGCCGGTGTGTGAACTCTTCATTTCATTCCTCTCCACAGGACAGCACTTCTCTTCAGTATGTTGCTTTCTGTCTCTGTCTGTTTCTGTGAGGTGTGCAGCTTTAAACTGCAGTTTCATCCCCTCTGTTAGATGATGCTGTTTGTCTCTCTCATGCAGCGGATGTGGCGTATATCCTGACAAGCGGAGCGTGTGAGCGGAGCGAGGAGTGGAGCGGACACGGAGCGGGGTTTCTCCAGGAGCAGGAACCGGATAACCCGGAGTGGAGCGATTAAACAATGATTTGAGCATGGAGGGAAATCGTTACCACTTCACTCACAAACTCTGCTCACGACGCTCCTTATGAATTAATGCATCTATTTAATCATTTACAGTGTCTGGGAAAAATACATTTATTTTGGTCTTGCTCGACATCTTTGAACATATCACAACATGTGTCGTCAGGTACAATCATCTGGTGAATATTTTATACAGTAGAATTAATTAAAAAATAGTCTAAATCAAGTGGAAAGCGCTTGTTTGTGAATTACCCCTCAGAGATCCAGCGTAGCAGAATTATAATGTTTATAAAGTGGTTTATAGAAATGGTAAAATCGATAGTATACCTTTAAAGGTTACACTTGTGTCATCTTACTGTGTTGTGGCTGCAGCGTGATTCTAAATGAATAGTGTTCAGTAACTGACGCCATTGTAGAAATTCACAAACACTAACTGCACCTTTAAATATGAACGAACACGATGACGTCATTGTCGGGGTTTTTACTCTGACGTTTGTCTTTGGCGGCTCCTGCTGGACAATACAAGAACAACAACACACATTTACATCTGCTCAGCCATACTCTCAATTCTTACTCTCACACGAAATATACGGTCTCATTCAACATCTGTTTAATATTCTGATGACGTCAGTGTGTCGCGCTCGAGGGCATCTGGTGCTCACATAGGCTTTGATACATGCACCGACATAACCGGTGCACTGCAGTCAAGTGTGTTCAATGCAAAACAGATCCTTTGATCATTAAAATCACATGTTATTCCATGTGTGATCGATTAACGGCGGAAGAGGAGAGTCTTCTGCAGCGGGAGTCACGGTGATTCTCGGTAAGTCACGTGAGAGTATGTGTGTGTGTGAGAGAGAGAGAGAGTGTGTGTGTGAGAGAGAGTGTGTATATATATGTGTGTGTGTGAGAGAGAGTGTATATATGTGTGAGAGTGTGTGTATATATATGTGTGTGTGTGAGAGAGAGTGTGTATATATATGTGTGTGTGTGTGAGAGAGTGTATATATGTGTGAGAGTGTGTGTGTGAGAGAGAGTGTATATATGTGTGAGAGTGTGTGTATATATATGTGTGTGTGTGTGAGAGAGTGTATATATGTGTGAGAGTGTGTGTATATATATGTGTGTGTGTGTGAGAATGTGTGTGTGTGTGAGAGAGAGTGTATATATGTGTGAGAGTGTGTGTATATATATGTGTGTGTGTGAGAGAGAGTGTGTGTGTGTGTGTGTGAGAGAGTGTGTATATATGTGTGTGTATATGTGTGTGTGTGTGAGAGAGAGTGTATATATGTGTGTGTGTGTGTGAGAGAGAGTGTATATATGTGTGTGTATATGTGTGTGTGTGTGAGAGAGTGTGTATATATGTGTGTGTATATGTGTGTGTGTGTGAGAGAGTGTGTATATATGTGTGTGTATATGTGTGTGTGTGTGAGAGAGAGTGTATATATATATATGTGTGTGTGTGAGAGAGTGTGTATATATGTGTGAGAGTGTGTGTATATATATGTGTGTGTGTGAGAGAGAGTGTGTATATATGTGTGAGAGTGTGTGTATATATATGTGTGTGTGTGAGAGAGTGTGTATATATATGTGTGTGTGTGAGAGAGTGTGTATATATATGTGTGTGTGTGAGAGAGAGTGTATATATGTGTGAGAGTGTGTGTATATATATATGTGTGTGTGTGAGAGAGTGTGTATATATGTGTGAGAGTGTGTGTATATATGTGTGTGTGTGAGAGAGTGTGTATATATGTGTGAGAGTGTGTGTGTATATATGTGTGTGTGTGAGAGAGAGAGAGTGTATATGTGTGTGTGAGAGTGTGTATATATGTGTGTGTGTGAGAGAGTGTGTATATATATGTGTGTGTGTGAGAGAGAGAGAGTGTATATGTGTGTGTGAGAGTGTGTATATATATGTGTGTGTGTGAGAGAGTGTGTATATATGTGTGAGAGTGTGTGTATATATGTGTGTGTGTGAGAGTGTGTATATATGTGTGAGAGTGTGTGTATATATGTGTGTGTGAGAGAGTGTGTATATATGTGTGAGAGTGTGTGTATATATGTGTGTGTGTGAGAGTGTGTGTATATATATGTGTGTGTGTGTGTGAGAGAGTGTGTATATATATGTGTGTGTGAGAGAGTGTGTATATATGTGTGAGAGTGTGTGTATATATGTGTGTGTGAGAGAGTGTGTATATATGTGTGAGAGTGTGTGTATATATGTGTGTGTGTGAGAGTGTGTGTATATATGTGTGTGTGTGTGTGTGAGAGAGTGTGTATATATATGTGTGTGTGTGTGTGTGAGAGAGTGTGTATATATATGTGTGTGTGTGTGTGAGAGAGTGTGTATATATGTGTGAGAGTGTGTGTATATATGTGTGTGTGTGAGAGAGTGTGTATATATGTGTGTGTGAGAGAGTGTGTATATATGTGTGAGAGTGTGTGTATATATGTGTGTGTGTGAGAGTGTGTGTATATATATGTGTGTGTGTGTGTGAGAGAGAGAGAGAGAGTGTATATGTGTGTGTGAGAGTGTGTATATATATGTGTGTGTGTGAGAGAGTGTGTATATATGTGTGAGAGTGTGTGTATATATGTGTGTGTGTGAGAGAGAGAGAGTGTATATGTGTGTGTGAGAGTGTGTATATATATGTGTGTGTGTGAGAGAGTGTGTATATATGTGTGAGAGTGTGTGTATATATATGTGTGTGTGTGAGAGAGTGTATATATGTGTGAGAGTGTGTGTATATATATGTGTGTGTGTGAGAGAGAGTGTGTGTATATATATGTGTGTGTGTGTGTGTGAGAGAGTGTATATATGTGTGAGAGTGTGTGTATATATATGTGTGTGTGTGAGAGAGAGTGTATATATGTGTGTGTGTGTGTGTGAGAGAGTGTATATATGTGTGAGAGTGTGTGTATATATATGTGTGTGTGTGTGTGAGAGAGTGTATATATGTGTGAGAGTGTGTGTATATATATGTGTGTGTGTGAGAGAGAGTGTATATATATGTGTGTGTGTGAGAGAGAGTGTATATATATGTGTGTGTGTGTGTGAGAGTGTGTATATATATATGTGTGTGTGAGAGTGTGTATATATGTGTGTGAGAGTGTGTATATATATGTGTGTGTGAGAGTGTGTATATATATGTGTGTGTGTGAGAGAGAGTGTATATATGTGTGTGTGTGTGTGTGAGAGAGTGTATATATGTGTGAGAGTGTGTGTATATATATGTGTGTGTGTGAGAGAGTGTATATATATGTGTGTGTGTGTGTGTGAGAGAGTGTATATATGTGTGAGAGTGTGTGTATATATATGTGTGTGTGTGTGTGTGAGAGAGTGTATATATGTGTGAGAGTGTGTGTATATATATGTGTGTGTGTGAGAGAGAGTGTATATATGTGTGAGAGTGTGTGTATATATATGTGTGTGTGTGAGAGAGTGTGTATATATGTGTGAGAGTGTGTATATATATATGTGTGTGTGTGAGAGAGTGTGTATATATGTGTGAGAGTGTGTGTATATATATATGTGTGTGTGTGAGAGAGAGTGTGTATATATGTGTGAGAGTGTGTGTATATATATATGTGTGTGTGTGAGAGAGTGTGTATATATGTGTGAGAGTGTGTGTATATATATGTGTGTGTGTGAGAGAGTGTATATATATATGTGTGTGTGTGAGAGAGTGTGTATATATGTGTGAGAGTGTGTGTATATATATGTGTGTGTGTGAGAGAGTGTATATATGTGTGAGAGTGTGTGTATATATGTGTGTGTGTGAGAGAGTGTGTATATATGTGTGAGAGTGTGTATATATATGTGTGTGTGTGAGAGAGTGTGTATATATGTGTGAGAGTGTGTATATATATGTGTGTGTGTGAGAGAGTGTGTATATATATATATGTGTGTGTGTGAGAGAGAGTGTATATATGTGTGAGAGTGTGTGTATATATATGTGTGTGTGTGAGAGAGTGTGTATATATGTGTGAGAGTGTGTGTATATATATGTGTGTGTGTGAGAGAGTGTGTATATATGTGTGTGTGAGTGAGAGTGTGTATATATGTGTGAGAGTGTGTGTATATATATGTGTGTGTGTGAGAGAGTGTGTATATATGTGTGAGAGTGTGTGTATATATATGTGTGTGTGTGAGAGAGTATGTATATATGTGTGAGAGTGTGTGTATATATATGTGTGTGTGTGAGAGAGTGTGTATATATGTGTGAGAGTGTGTATATATATGTGTGTGTGTGAGAGAGTGTGTATATATGTGTGAGAGTGTGTGTATATATATGTGTGTGTGTGAGAGAGTGTGTATATATGTGTGAGAGTGTGTGTATATATATGTGTGTGTGTGAGAGAGTGTGTATATATATATGTGTGTGTGTGAGAGAGAGTGTATATATGTGTGAGAGAGTGTGTATATATATATGTGTGTGTGTGAGAGAGAGTGTGTATATATGTGTGTGTGTGTGAGTGTGTGTATATATATATATGTGTGTGTGTGAGAGAGTGTGTATATATGTGTGAGAGTGTGTGTATATATATATGTGTGTGTGAGAGTGTGTATATATGTGTGTGTGTGAGAGAGACTGTATATATGTGTGAGTGTGTGTATATATATGTGTGTGTGTGAGAGAGAGTGTGTATATATATGTGTGTATGTGAGAGAGTGTGTATATATGTGTGTGTGTGAGAGAGTGTGTATATATGTGTGAGAGTGTGTGTATATATATGTGTGTGTGTGAGAGAGTGTGTATATATGTGTGAGAGTGTGTGTATATATATATGTGTGTGTGTGAGAGAGTGTGTATATATGTGTGAGAGTGTGTGTATATATATATATGTGTGTGTGTGTGAGAGAGTGTGTATATATGTGTGAGAGTGTGTGTATATATATATATGTGTGTGTGTGTGAGAGAGTGTGTGTGTGAGAGTGTGTGTATATATATGTGTGTGTGTGAGAGAGAGTGTGTATATATGTGTGTGTGAGAGAGTGTATATATATGTGTGACAGTGTGTGTATATATATGTGTGTGTGTGTGTGTGTGAGAGTGTGTATATATGTGTGAGAGTGTGTGTATATATATATGTGTGTGTGTGTGAGAGAGTGTGTATATATGTGTGACAGTGTGTGTATATATATGTGTGTGTGTGTGTGTGAGAGAGAGTGTATATATGTGTGAGAGTGTGTGTATATATATGTGTGTGTGTGAGAGAGAGTGTGTATATATGTGTGTGTGTGAGAGAGAGTGTGTATATATGTGTGTGTGTGTGAGAGAGAGTGTATATATGTGTGAGAGTGTGTATATATATGTGTGTGTGTGAGAGAGTGTGTGTATATGTGTGTGTGTGAGAGAGAGTGTGTATATATGTGTGTGTGTGAGAGAGACTGTATATATGTGTGAGAGTGTGTGTATATATATGTGTGTGTGTGAGAGAGAGTGTGTATATATGTGTGTGTGTGAGAGAGAGTGTGTATATATATGTGTGTGTGTGAGAGAGTGTGTATATATGTGTGAGAGTGTGTGTATATATATGTGTGTGTGTGAGAGAGTGTGTATATATGTGTGAGAGTGTGTGTATATATATGTGTGTGTGTGAGAGAGTGTGTATGTGTGAGTGTGTGTATATATATATGTGTGTGTGTGAGAGAGTGTGTATATATGTGTGAGAGTGTGTATATATGTGTGTGTGTGAGAGAGTGTGTATATATGTGTGTGTGTGAGAGAGAGTGTATATATGTGTGAGAGTGTGTGTATATATATGTGTGTGTGTGAGAGAGAGTGTATATATGTGTGTGTGTGAGAGAGTGTGTATATATGTGTGTGTGTGTGAGAGAGAGAGAGTGTATATATGTGTGAGAGTGTGTGTATATATATGTGTGTGTGTGAGAGAGAGAGAGTGTATATATGTGTGAGAGTGTGTGTATATATATGTGTGTGTGTGAGAGAGAGTGTGTATATATGTGTGTGTGTGAGAGAGAGTGTGTATATATGTGTGTGTGAGAGAGAGTGTATATATGTGTGTGTGTGAGAGAGAGTGAGTGTATATGTGTGTGAGAGAGAGAGAGAGTGTATATATATGTGTGTGTGTGTGAGAGAGAGTGTATATGTGTGTGTGTGTGAGAGTGTGTATATATGTGTGTGTGAGAGAGAATGTGTGTGTGTGTGTGTGTGTGATAGTGTATATATATATGTGTGTGTGTGTGTGTGTGTGAGAGAGTGTATATATGTGTGTGTGTGTGAGAGAGTGTGTATATGTGTGTGTGTGTGTGTGAGAGAGTGTATATATGTGTGTGTGTGTGAGAGAGTGTGTATATATGTGTGTGTGTGTGTGTGAGAGAGAGTGTGTGTATATATGTGTGTGTGTGTGAGAGAGAGTGTGTATATGTGTGAGAGTGTGTGTATATATGTGTGTGTGTGTGAGAGAGAGTGTATATATATGTGTGTGTGTGAGAGAGTGTGTATGTGTGTGTGTGAGAGAGAGTGTGTATATATGTGTGTGTGTGAGAGAGAGTGAGTGTATATGTATGTGAGTGTGTGTGTGAGAGAGAGAGAGTGTATATATGTGTGTGTGTGTGAGAGAGAGTGTATATATATGTGTGTGTGTGAGAGAGTGTATATATATGTGTGTGTGTGAGAGAGTGTATATATGTGTGTGTGTGAGAGAGTGTATATATGTGTGTGTGTGAGAGAGTGTATATGTGTGTGTGTGAGAGAGAGTGTATATGTGTGTGTGTGTGAGAGAGAGTGTATATGTGTGTGTGTGTGAGAGTGTGTATATGTGTGTGTGTGTGAGAGAGTGTGTATATGTGTGTGTGTGTGAGAGAGTGTATATATGTGTGTGTGTGAGAGAGAGTGTATATATATGTGTGTGTGTGAGAGAGTGTATATGTGTGTGTGTGTGAGAGAGTGTGTATATGTGTGTGTGTGTGAGAGAGAGTGTATATATATGTGTGTGTGTGAGAGAGTGTATATGTGTGTGTGTGAGAGAGAGTGTGTATATGTGTGTGTGTGAGAGAGAGAGTGTATATATATATGTGTGTGTGTGAGAGAGTGTATATATGTGTGTGTGTGAGAGAGTGTGTATATATGTGTGTGTGAGAGTGTGTGTATATATATGTGTGTGTGTGTGTGAGAGAGAGTGTATATGTGTGTGTGTGTGAGAGTGTGTATATATGTGTGTGTGAGAGAGAGTGTGTGTGTGTGTGTGTGTGATAGTGTATATATATGTGTGTGTGTGTGAGAGAGTGTGTATATATATGTGTGTGTGTGTGTGAGAGAGTGTGTATATATGTGTGTGTGTGTGTGTGTGTGTGAGAGAGTGTATATATGTGTGTGTGTGTGAGAGAGTGTGTATATATGTGTGTGTGTGTGTGTGTGAGAGAGAGTGTGTATATATGTGTGTGTGTGTGAGAGAGAGTGTATATATATGTGTGTGTGTGTGAGAGAGTGTATA
>NC_068288.1:47514083-47521583 GCF_025860055.1 Xyrauchen texanus
CCTTCTTCCTCCTCTTCCTCCACTCCCTTCTTCTTCCTCCTCTTCCTCTTCCTCCACTCCCTTCTTCCTTCTCCACTCCCTTCTTCCTCCTCCACTCCCTTCTTCTTCCTCCTCTTCCTCCACTCCCTTCTTCTTCCTCCTCTTCCTCCACTCCCTTCTTCCTCCTCTTCCTCCACTCCCTTCTTCTTTCTCCTCCACTCCCTTCTTCCTCCTCCTCCACTCCCTTCTTCCTCCTCTTCCTCCACTCCCTTCTTCCTCCTCCTCCTCCACTCCCTTCTTCCTCCTCCTCTTCCTCCACTCCCTTCTTCCTCCTCCTCCTCTTCCTCCACTCCCTTCTTCCTCCTCCTCCTCACTCCTCTCCTCCTCCACTCCCTCTTCTTCCTCCCTCCACTCCTCTTCCTCTTCCTCCTCTTCCTCCTCTTCCTCCACTCCCTTCTTCCTCTTCCTCCTCCTCCACTCCCTTCTTCCTCCTCCTCCCTCCACTCCCTTCTTCCTCCTCCACTCCCTTCTTCTTCCTCCTCCTCTTCCTCCACTCCCTTCTTCCTCCTCCTCTTCCTCCACTCCCTTCTTCTTCCTCCTCCTCCTCCTCTTCCTCCACTCCCTTCTTCCTCCTCCTCTTCCTCCACTCCATTCTTCCTCCTCCTCCACTCCCTTCTTCTACCTCCTCTTCCTCCACTCCCTTCTTCCTCCTCCTCTTCCTCCACTCCATTCTTCCTCCTCCTCCACTCCTTCTTCTACCTCCTCTTCCTCCACTCCCTTCTTCCTCCTCCTCTTCCTCCACTCCATTCTTCCTCCTCCTCCACTCCCTTCTTCTACCTCCTCTTCCTCCACTCCCTTCTTCCTCCTCCTCTTCCTCCACTCCATTCTTCCTCCTCATCCACTCCCTTCTTCTACCTCCTCTTCCTCCACTCCCTTCTTCCTCCTCCTCCTCCAGTCCCTTCCTCCTCCACCTCCTCCACTCCCTTCTTCCTCCTCCACTCCCTTCTTCCTCCTCCTCTTCCTCCACTCCCTTCTTCTTCCTCCTCCTCCTCCACTCCCTTCTTCCTCCTCCTCCTCTTCCTCCACTCCCTTCTTCTTCTTCCACCTCCTCCACTCCCTTCTTCTTCCTCCTCCTCCACTCCCTTCTTCCTCCTCCACTCCCTTCTTCTTCCTCTTCCTCCTCCACTCCCTTCTTCCTCCTCTTCCTCCACTCCCTTCTTCCTCCTCCTCCTCCACTCCCTTATTCTTCTTCCACCTCCTCCACTCCCTTCTTCTTCTTCCACCTCCTCCACTCCCTTCTTCTTCCTCCTCCTCCTCCACTCCCTTCTTCCTCCTCCTCCTCCACTCCCTTCTTCTTCCTCCTCCTCCTCCACTCCCTTCTTCCTCCTCTTCCTCCACTCCCTTCTTCTTCCTCCTCCTCCTCCACTCCCTTCTTCTTCCTCCTCTTCCTCCACTCCCTTCTTCTTCCTCCTCCTCCTCCACTCCCTTCTTCTTCCTCCTCTTCCTCCACTCCCTTCTTCTTCCTCCTCCTCCTCCACTCCCTTCTTCTTTCTCCTCTTCCTCCACTCCCTTCTTCCTCCTCCTCCTCCACTCCCTTATTCTTCTTCCACCTCCTCCACTCCCTTTTTCTTCTTCCTCCTCCACTCCCTTCTTCTTCCTCCTCTTCCTCCACTCCCTTCTTCTTCCTCCTCTTCCTCCACTCCCTTCTTCTTCCTCCTCTTCCTCCACTCCCTTCTTCTTCTTCCACCTCCTCCACTCCCTTCTTCTTCTTCCACCTCCTCCACTCCCTTCTTTTTCCTCCTCTTCCTCCACTCCTTTCTTCTTCTTCCACCTCCTCCACTCCCTTCTTCCTCCTCTTCCTCCACTCCCTTCTTCTTCCTCCTCTTCCTCCACTCCCTTCTTCTTCCTCCTCCTCCTCCACTCCCTTCTTCTTCCTCCTCTTCCTCCACTCCCTTCTTCTTCCTCCTCCTCCTCCACTCCCTTCTTCTTCCTCCTCTTCCTCCACTCCCTTCTTCCTCCTCCTCCTCCACTCCCTTATTCTTCTTCCACCTCCTCCACTCCCTTTTTCTTCTTCCTCCTCCACTCCCTTCTTCTTCCTCCTCTTCCTCCACTCCCTTCTTCTTCCTCCTCTTCCTCCACTCCCTTCTTCTTCTTCCACCTCCTCCACTCCCTTCTTCCTCCTCCTCCACTCCCTTCTTCCTCCTCCTCCTCCACTCCCTTCCTCCTCCTCTCCGGTGTCCTCAGCCTCTTCCTTCACGTCTCTCTGGATGTATTGTCCTGAAGCTGAATGAACTGACTCTTTTCTGATTGGTGTGTGAAACACTCTTCGAGGGTATTTGTGTGCTACTTGAGTGAACTATATTGAATGTTAGTGCTTTATAAAGGAGCACATGTGTAGGCAATGAGAAATGTCTTGCATCACTCCACCGCTGCTGTCTAGATTTGATCAAAAATTACTTTTCAAATAGTGATGGAGCACTTTGATGAATTAAAGTACCAATATCCTTCCGAAACAGCAAAAGCTGTACATTATTCCAAACTTTTGGCTGTCAGTGTACACATATATATATATATATATAAGGATTGCATAAGACTCCAGTGGTTTAATCCATGTCTTCAGATGTGAGGTGTAGGTTTCACACGAAATATATCTCATTGTGAGATGAGGTTCATTGTGAGATGAGGTGTAGGTGAGAAACAGATCAATGTTTAAGTCTAAATCTCCACTTAAACTTTCAGATCTGAAAGTAAAATTAAAAAAAGCACTTATATATTGATCGGTTTCTTACACACACCTATCACATCTCTTCAGAAGACATGGATTAAACCACTGGATTACTTTTATGCTGCATTTATGAGCTTTTTTGGAGCTTAAAAGTTCTGGTCACCATTCACTTGCATCGTATGAACCTACAGAGCTGAAATATTCTGCAGAAGAAAGAAAGTCAGTAGGGGTTGTGGGAGGTTAAGGGGGTCACCTGGGGCACCAAGTAAGCCAGAACCACCACTGTGTGTGTGTGTGTGTGTGTGTGTGTGTGTGTGAGAGAGTGTGTGTGTGAGTGTGTGTGTGTGTGTGTGTGTGTGTGTGTGTGTGAGAGAGTGTGTGTGTGAGAGAGTGAGTGTTTGTGTGTGTGTGTGTGTGTGTGTGTCTGAGAGTGTGTAACTATGTGAGTGTGTGTGTGAGAGAGTGTGTGTGTGAGAGAGTGAGTGTTTGTGTGTGTGTGTGTGTGTGTGTGTGTGTGTGTGTCTGAGAGTGTGTAACTATGTGAGTGTGTGTGTGAGAGAGTGTGTGTGTGAGAGAGTGAGTGTGTGTGTGTGTGTGTGTGTGTGTGTGTGTGTCTGAGAGTGTGTAACTATGTGAGTGTGTGTGTGAGAGAGTGTGTGTGTGAGAGAGTGAGTGTTTGTGTGTGTGTGTGTGTGTGTGTGTGTCTGAGAGTGTGTAACTATGTGTGTGTGTGTGTGTGTGTGTGTGTGTGTGTGTGTGTGTGTGTGTGTTTCTCTGGAGCTGCTCAATGACAGTCTGATCATGAGCTCATCTGTGAGACAGACATGAGAAATAGTGAGAAATGAGCAACAATGACAGTGAGACGCGTGTGGAAGTGATCAGGTTCATGAAGCCGGTATGTGTGTGTGTGTGTGTGTGTGTGTATATATATATATATGTGCGTGTGTGTTTGCAGTTGAACAGAACACAGGTCGATTTCTGAGATCATGTGTGCGGTAAGTGTTTGACGCGCGCGTGTGTGATCGCGGCGCGTTGAGGCGTTCAGTGTGCGGCAGACGCGTGCGAGCGGCGCGCTATTAATGAGGAGCGGCGGCTAGCATTAGCACTGACTGCTAGCAGGCCTCAATTTCAAACACGTTTATTAATAATGTATATTCTCCTATAATGAGGTAAACACGCCGTGTTGTGTATGTGTGTTGAGTAATGTGTGAGTGTTTGATGCGGGTCTGTGCGGGAATATCAATATAATCATGAATCACGAGAGCTGTGCTAATGCTAACGATGTAAATAACGGGGTGTCGAGCGATTAAAGTGAGACTTTATAACAACATTCATGATTTATAATCTTATTTAAATGATAAAGTAACATTCAGGGTAATTATGGCTGTTTTGGTTTTTGTTCTGGAGTTTGAGCAGACACGAAAATATGATGATATGACAGATGATGTTTATAAAATGATCATATTTGTATATTTAATCTGAGATTCATTAAACTATATTCAATCTTAAAGCTCCATTGTACATATCTGAATGCATTTGTGTTTATAAAGATGTATTATTGTTGTTATTCACCCTGTATACACGGAATGTGTCTGTTTCGTGTGCTTCATACATGTTTTATGCACACACATGTGTCATGCTTTCATGTACATGTCAGGCCTGTGTTTGAGATGATTGTAATATGAAGTTTTTGACACATGATGAGCAACAGAGACATCAAATGAACAATTATTGTGTTTGAAGTTTTCATTGAAGAACATGTGACAGCAGTTATGAAGCTTCATGTGTACTATGATTACATCACTGTTATCACATGTTTCTGTCATGTGTCATCATGTGTTATATCTGTGTTGGACTGGAACTGCCTGTTTCACGCTCCTCCCACATGTGTGTCATTGATCATGAGACGCTTCACATGAACAGATTGTTTTTAATGTATACATGTATGTGTTTGTGATGTGACGGTGCGTTCTCATTTAGCCGTGTTTGTGTTGCTTTGTCCTTTGGGAATCTGCATGATTTTGGTCATATTAATAATAGTTCCATGTTTTACTAAGTGAGGTTGTTTGAGTTGAGATGCATTTGTGTTTTCTGAGCAACAGCTGCAGGAATGATGTCATCTGAACATACTTGCACCTGCATTACAGGATGTTGTTCATATTTCATTTCCTGAAAGCTGGCACAGAACGCGTTGTAGTGTTGAACGCACTCATGCAAATCTGCTGACAAACCTGAGAACCGAGAGAGAGTTGTGTTGTGCTGAATCCATGAGCGGTGATTAAAACATAAGCTGGAACATAAACACATGCCAATGTGATGGGCATCTCTCTGTGACCGCACACACACACACACACACACACACACACACACACACACACACACATCAGAATAAAGCACTGTACAGATGACCAGTACTGTGGGTTAGTTACAGGTCTGGTTAACTCCACTGCTGCTTCTCAAACCACTGAACCCTCATAACTGTGAGTGTGTGTGTTTGTTGGGAGTGTGTGTGTCTGTGTTCGGAGTGTGTGAGTGTGTGTGTGTGTCTGTGTTCAGAGTGTGTGAGAGAGTGAGTGTGTGTGTCTGTTGGGAGTGAGAGAGTGAGTGTGTGTGTGTCTGTGTTCGGATTGTGTGAGTGTGTGTGTCTGTGTTCGGAGTGTGTGAGTGTGTGTGTCTGTTGGGAGTGAGAGAGTGTGTGTTTGTGTTGAGTGTGTGTGAGAGAGTGTGTGTCTGTGTTGGGAGTGAGTGTGTGTTTGTGCGTGTTTTTGTGATTTACGAGGACAATTTTGTAAGTTACAAATTAGTAGGCCTAATTACAAGGGTATTATGCTATAAATGTGATTTATGAGGACATTTCTAGTGTCCCCATAATTCAAATCGCTTAAAAATCATACTAAACAATGTTTTATTGAAAATGTAAAAATGCAGAAGGTTTTCTGTGAGGGTTAGGTTTAGGGGTTGTGTTAGGTTTAGAGGATAGAATCTATAGTTTGTACAGTATAAAAGTCATTATGTCTATGGAAAGTCCTCATAATGATAGGTAGACCAACGTGTGTGTGTGTGTGTGTGTGTGTGTGTGTGTGTGTGTGTGTGTGTGTGTGTGTGTGTGTGTGTATGTGTTGGGAGTGTGTGTGTGTGTGTGTGTGTGTCTGTGTTGGGAGTGTGTGTGTGTGTGTGTGTGTGTGTGTGTGTCTGTGTGTGTCTGTGTTGGGAGTGTGTGTGTGTGTGTGAGTGAGTGTGTGTCTGTGTTGGGAGTGTGTGAGTGAGTGTGTGTGTGTGTGTGTGTGTGTGTGTCTGTGTTGGGAGTGTGTGTGTGTGTCTGTGTTGGGAGTGTGTGTGAGAGTGTGTGTTTGTGTGTTGGTTCAGTGAGGTGTGTTGTGTCTGTTGGGAGTGTGTGAGTGAGAGAGAGTGAGTGTGTGTGTGTTTGTGTTCGGAGTGTGTGTGTGTGTGTGTGTGTGTGTGTGTGTGTGTGTGTGTGTGTGTTGTGTGTGTGTGTGTGTGTGTGTGTGTGTGTGTGTCTGTGTTGGGAGTGTGTGTGTGTGTGTGTGAGTGAGTGTGTGTCTGTGTTGGGAGTGTGTGAGTGAGTGTGTGTGTGTGTGTGTGTGTGTGTGTGTGTCTGTGTTGGGAGTGTGTGTGTGTGTCTGTGTTGGGAGTGTGTGTGAGAGAGTGTGTGTTTGTGTGTTGGTTCAGTGAGGTCTGTTGTGTCTGTTGGGAGTGTGTGTGTGTGTGAGTGTTTGTGTGTTGGTTCAGTGAGGTGTGTTGTGTCTTTTGGGAGTGTGTGAGTGAGAGATAGTGAGTGTGTGTGTCTGTTCGGAGTGTGTGTTTGTGTGTTTGTGTGTTGGTTCAGTGAGGTGTGTTGTGTCTGTTGGGAGTGAGTCAGTTTGAGAGTGAGTTTGTGTGTGTGTGTGTGTGTGTGTGAGTGTTTGTGTGTTGGTTCAGTGAGGTGTGTTGTGTCTTTTGGGAGTGTGTGAGTGAGAGATAGTGAGTGTGTGTGTCTGTTGGGAGTGTGTGTTTGTGTGTTTGTGTGTTGGTTCAGTGAGGTGTGTGTGTCTTTTGGGAGTGTGTGAGTGAGAGATAGTGAGTGTGTGTGTCTGTTGGGAGTGTGTGTTTGTGTGTTTGTGTGTTGGTTCAGTGAGGTGTGTTGTGTCTGTTGGGAGTGAGTGAGTCAGTTTGAGAGTGAGTTTGTGTGTGTGTGTGAGTGTTTGTGTGTTGGTTCAGTGAGGTGTGTGTGTCTTTTGGGAGTGTGTGAGTGAGAGATAGTGAGTGTGTGTGTCTGTTGGGAGTGTGTGTTTGTGTGTTTGTGTGTTGGTTCAGTGAGGTGTGTTGTGTCTTTTGGGAGTGTGTGAGTGAGAGATAGTGAGTGTGTGTGTCTGTTCGGAGTGTGTGTTTGTGTGTTTGTGTGTTGGTTCAGTGAGGTGTGTTGTGTCTAAGTCAGCAGTGTGAAGTTAAATTGGCCAACCATGAGCTGATTGACCTCTGTTTAAACTTTGACCCTGAATGACATCAGTTTCTGTTTTACAAGCTTGTGAAACTGAGCGGTGATTGAGTTAATACACCAACTCCATGAAACACAGTGAACCAGCATTAAACGGGCAGTTCACCTAAAAATTCAATTCTGTCATCATTTCCTCACCCTCATGTCATCCCAGATGTGTGTGACTTTCTTCTGCAGAACACAAATTAAGATTTTTAGAAGAATATTTCAGCTCTGTAGGTCCATACAATGCAAGTGAATGGTGACCAGAACTTTGAATCAAAATGACTTAAATGATCAGTTTGTCACCCAAACCTATCAT
>NC_068288.1:47526583-47589923 GCF_025860055.1 Xyrauchen texanus
GTCGCCGGTGACTCCCGTCTCAGTCTCGGTGTGACTTGAGAATATTTCTGTTTGGACAGACGACAGCAGCTGCTCCTCGGGATCGCCATTTGTCCTGACAGAGAGCACGAGTCCAGAACACACAGGACCGGCCGTTTCCTCCAAGTCACTCGCACTTCTCTGTGTCACCTGTGATCTGTTTCCTCTGACTGTGTTTTATGGGTGTTGCAGGTAATGCGATGGTCTCTGATCTCCAGCTGATTCTGTGTCGCCCGCTCCACGGTTGGATCGGCCCCGCTGCCCTGCAGCCAGTGAGTTCTCCCTCGGCCACATAAACAGACAAGATTGCAAAGATCTGCCCCGTGTCGAGCATGACGGCCACCACCCGCGGCTCACCCGTGGGGGGCAATGAGAGCCAGAGTCAGAGCCAAGCGCCCGACGCACAGAACCAAACACTGACGCCCCATAACCAGGTGTGTGTTGTTAAAGGGGCAGTTCATCCAAAAATACAAATTCTCATCATTTACTCACACTCATGTCGTCCCAGATGTGTGTGACTTTCTTTTGCATGTTTAGAAGAATATTTCAGCTCTGTAGGTCCATACAATGCAAGTGAATGGTGACCAGAACATTGAAGCTCCAAAAAGCACATAAAGGCAGTATAAAGGTAATCCAGTGGTTTAAACCATGTCTTCTGAAGAGATACAATAGGTGTGTGTGAGAAACAGATCAGTATAATTTTTTTTATTATAAATCTCCACTTTCCCTTTCACATTCTTTAGTTTTTGGCGATTTGCATTCTTTGTGCATATCACCACCTGTTGGGCTGGAAGGAAAGTTTATAGTAAATGGGACTTAAATATTGATCTGTTTCTCACACACACCTATCGTATCACTTCTGAAGACATGGATTAAACCACTGGATTACTTTTATGCTGCATTTATGTGCTTTTTGGAGCTTCAATGTTCTGGTCACCATTCACTTGCATTGTATGGACCTACAGAGCTGAAATATTCTTCTAAAAATCTTCATTTGTGTTCTGCAGAAGAAAGTCACACATCTGGGATGACATGAGGGTGAGGAAACGATGAGAAATTTTACTTTTTGGGGTGAACTGTCCCTTTAAATAATAAATTAAACTGCTTTCCTGAAGTTATGATGAATTAAAAGGTGAATTGATGGATTTAGCTAAATGCTAATGCTTACATGCAAACACAAACATATGTGTCTCGGGTCACCAGTGTGTGTGTGTGAACTGGGATGACTGGTTTGAATGACCTTTTTTATGAAACTCTAGTTGCCAAAAAACACCCAATTTTACAACCTGTTTCTCATGTTGTGTTGTCAAAATTGTATATTTTTAGACTCCCTCAGCAAACTCGTCCAATGAGACGTCACCCGTCAGTCCACCAGAGGAACAGGGTCAGGGTGATGCTCCGCCCACACAGGAAGAGGAGGAGCCTGCCTTCCCACACACAGACCTGGCCAAGCTGGACGACATGATCAACCGGTGAGTGATGACATCATTCTGATCATCTGTGATGTATTGATCGTTTGTAGCATACATTCGGAGGTGTTGGATTGCGTGTGTGTTTTCTCATGTGTGTGTGTGTGTGTGTGTGTGTGTGTGTGTGTGTGGTTCAGGCCGCGCTGGGTGGTTCCTGTCCTGCCTAAAGGAGAGCTGGAGGTTCTGCTTGAAGCTGCAATTGATCTCAGTAAAAAAGGTCAAATATCATGAAACTGTGTTTTATGTCAGATCGGGAGAAACAATGAGACATGACATTTTAAAAGAGGAGGAAATCTTCCCATATCTTCTGTAGTTCAGAATTAGATTCATCTTTCACCGGGTGATGACATTAAACACACTCTGATGTGGTTAGTGCGGTGTATTACTGGTGACTTTAGATGGGTTTTATTGTCTGCTCTTGTATGTTGGAGAAGCAGTGATTCATGTGATGTCACGTTGTTATTGTGTGATGTGAAGGGCTTGATGTGAGGTGTGAAGCCTGTCAGAGGTTTTTCCGTGATGGTCTGACGATCTCCTTCACTAAAATCCTGACGGATGAAGCTGTGAGCGGCTGGAAGTTTGAAATCCATGTGAGTTTGATGATTGATCGATCAGACATGTTTAAACTCTCTCATGGTCGTGTGTGTGAGTGTATAGTGTGTGTGTGAGTGTGTGTGTGTGTGTATAAGTGAGAGTGAGTGTGTGTGAGTGTGTGTGTGTGTGTGTGTGTGTGTGTGTGTGTGTGTGTGTGTGTGTGTGTGAGAGTGAGTGTGTGTGAGAGTGTGAGTGAGTGTGTGTGTGAGTGTGTGTGTGTGTGTGAGAGTGAGTGAGTGAGTGTGTGTGAGTGTGTGTGTGTGTGTGTGTATAAGTGAGTGTGTGTGTGTGTGTGTGTGTGTATAAGTGAGTGTGTGTGTGTGTGTGTGTGTGTGTATAAGTGAGTGTGTGTGTGTGTGTGTGTGTGTGTGTGTGTGTGTGTATAAGTGAGTGAGTGTGTGTGTGTGTGTGTGTGTGTGTATAAGTGAGTGTGTGTGTGTGTGTGTGTGTGTGTGTGTGTGTGTGTGTTCTTGACGTGTTGTTCTCGTTTCAGAGGTGCATCATTAATAACACGCATCGGTTGGTCGAGCTCTGTGTGGTCAAACTCGCTCAGGATTGGTTTCCTCTGCTTGAACTGCTCGCCATGGCAACCAACCCGCACTGCAAGTTCCACATCTATAACGGCACGCGTCCGTCCGAGAGCGTCCCTGCGGCCGTGCAGCTCGCGGACGATGAGCTGTTCGCTCGCCCGCCCGACCCTCGATCTCCAAAGGTACTTTACTCACATGCACATACTTTATGCTCCTGGTCTTATTGTGAGTGATTCATCCGTGTTTGTCATTTAAATGATAATAACTTCACCTCTGGAATGACCTGGACCTGTTAGAGACACTTTTCACCAGCCAATCTATTTCCAGTGAATAAATCGAGTTGTGTTCTTGTTGAATCAGCTGTCAGAAGTAAAATGTGTTGCTAACGGCTTGGATTGACGTTGTTGACATGAATACTCCGGTGACGTCATGACTCATCACACGTGTGTTTCTGTGCTCAGGGTTGGCTGGTGGACCTCATTAATAAGTTTGGAACGTTGGACGGGTTCCAGATTCTGCACGATCGCTTCGTGAGCGGACAGGCTCTCAATGTGCAGATAATCGCAGCTCTCATCAAGTACATAAACCCACATTCATAAACACATCTCTCATGTTGTTATCTCGTCTCATTTGAGCTGATGTATGTTCCCCCGTGTGTCCTGCAGACCTTTCGGCCAATGTTACGAGTTCTTGACTTTGCACACGGTGAAGACGTTTTTCTTGCCCATATTCGAGATGGTCCCACAGTTTCTGGAGAACCTCACAGATGAAGAACTGAAGAAAGAGGCCAAGAATGAGGCCAAAAACGATGCCCTGTCCATGATCATAAAGTCCCTGAAGAACTTGGCATCCAGAGTCCCGGGTCAAGAGGAAACCGTCAAGAACTTGGAAATCTTTCGGTTAAAAATGATCCTCAGGTGAGACATCTCATGTTTTATCTGGGCAGCACCGGCTGACAGGAACAGTTACGGATGCTTCTGAAGAATCTGATGTGAGTGTGAGTGAGGTGTGTGTGTGAGGTGTGTGTGTGTGTGTGTGTGAGAGATGTGTGTGAGGTGTGTGTGTGTGTGTGAGAGATGAGTGAGTGTGTGTGAGGTGTGTGTGTGTGTGTGTGTGAGAGATGTGTGTGAGGTGTGTGTGTGTGTCTGTGTGTGTGTGAGGTGTGTGAGGTGTGTGAGGTGTGTGTGTGTGTGTGTGTGTGTGTGTGTGTGTGGCTTCAAGAGAGCAAACATGAAATGAGTTATATTGTACTTTACAGGTTATTGCAAATTTCCTCGTTTAATGGAAAAATGAACGCGCTTAATGAAGTGAACAAGGTGATTTCAAGCGTGTCGTATTACACCCATCGTCACGGCAACCCAGAGGAAGAGGAGTGGCTGACTGCAGAGCGTATGGCTGTAAGAGCACGATACTCTCCTAACCTGTCAATCAATCAATCAATCAATCAATCATGCAAATGAGCCGTGATGTTACTGATATGCAGGTGTACAGAAAGGGAAACAGCTGTGTGGTATGTAACGGAATGATTACAGTGTTTGTGCTTCCTGAACTGGAGTGTGATGTCATCACGACTCGACAGGAAGTATTGATGATGTTTGTGTGTATCAGGAGTGGATTCAGCAGAACAACATTCTGTCCATCGTGTTGAGAGACAGTCTTCATCAGCCGCAGTATGTGGAGAAACTGGAGAAGATCCTGCGATTCATCATCAAAGAGAAAGCGCTCACACTGCAGGACCTGGACAACATCTGGGCCGCTCAGGTACCGAACAGGAAACACTTATAAGAGCTGATGCCGTCAGACAGACACGGACCACGTTTACATGCAATTACTGAATTATTCAAACGTTATTATACAAATGCAATAAATAACGCATTATTATTATTATTATTATTTGACTGCTGACAGATTGAAGCGTGTGTAAGTGTACTCATGCTCATTTCTCAGGCTGGTAAACATGAAGCGATTGTGAAGAATGTTCATGATCTGTTGGCGAAGCTGGCGTGGGATTTCTCTCCTGAACAGCTCGATCACCTGTTTGACTGCTTCAAGGTGACTTGCGGCTCACATGCATATTAATATATTGTAATAATATATTAGAGACGATTGAAACTCATCTGTGATTGGCAGGCGAGTTGGACGAATGCGAGTAAAAAGCAGCGTGAGAAGCTTCTGGAGTTGATCCGCAGGTTGGCGGAGGATGATAAGGATGGAGTGATGGCTCATAAAGTTCTCAGTCTGCTGTGGAATCTGGCACACAGTGATGATGTACCTGTAGACATCATGGATCAGGCCTTGAGCGCTCACATTAAGATCCTGGACTACAGCTGCTCACAGGTACAAACACACGACACGCGACGTTCACGTGATTACAGCAGGGGTACCCAAACCTTGAACCCTGACCCAGAAACATGCAGTCATGACCCTATTGCTCTAGTTGAATGCTCTGTCAGGTGTAATACATGTCAATGTGCCATTGTTCATGTGTGTGCAGGACCGTGACACACAGAAGATGCAGTGGATCGATCAGCTTCATCGAGGAGCTCGGACCAATGATAAGTGGGTGATTCGGCTCTGAAGCAGATCCGAGAGATCTGTAGTCTGTTTGGAGAAGCTCCTCAGAACCTCAGGTGAGTTCTTCAGTTGAACACAGCGTGTATTCCTCATGTCTTCACTTGTGTGTGATTGTGTTCTCTCGTGCAGTCAGACTCAGAGGAGTCCACACGTCTTCTACCGTCATGATCTGATCAACCAGCTGCAGCACAATCACGCGCTCGTCACGCTGGTCGCCGAGAACCTGTCTGCATACATGGAGAACATGAGGCAGTTCTCTAAAGGTTTGTGTTAAACGTGTGATCACCATCATGTGTGTCCAAGTGTTGTTGCTCCAATTCTGATCTGTAATTGTGATCAGAGAATCCAGGTTTTGACCCTCAGACGGTTCGAGCGGACAGTCGCTACAGCCACGTACAGGAAGTCCAAGAGAGACTCAATTTCCTGCGGTCAGTGGCTTGTTTTAAACACAAACACACACACACACACACACACACACACACACACACACACTCTTAAGGTGATCTCCGAATATAAAAGGGCCGAGATGTGCTTTGGTGTTCTTCATGTGGTTTGTGGAACGCTGTGTGCAGGTTTCTGCTGAAGGACGGGCAGCTGTGGCTCTGCGCTCCTCAGGCCAAACAGATCTGGAAGTGTCTGGCAGAGAACGCCGTGTTTCTGTGCGATCGCGAGGCCTGTTTTAAGTGGTACTCCAAACTGATGGGTGACGAGCCGGACCTGGACCCCGACATCAACAAGGACTTCTTTGAAAACAACGTGCTGCAGCTGGACCCCACGCTGCTGACGGAGAACGGCATGAAATGCTTCGGCGTTCTTTAAAGCCGTGAACTGCAGGGAGGGCAAGCTGGTGGCCAAACGCAGGGCGTACATGATGGACGATCTGGAGCTGATCGGACTCGACTACCTCTGGAGGGTAACTGATGCTTAAAGAACAGATTCTGGCATAGAAAAGAATAAATCAGCTGTAAAATAATGCATGAGATGCCTATTGCTCTTGTGTAAGGTGAATCAGGCTTGAGGGGTCCAGAGTGATTTTAGTTATAGAATAAATAAATAAATAAATAAATAAAGGGCTCGTGTGTGTAATCAGAGCATTAAAATAACGTGTGAAAGTGAAGAAATTCGAAAATAAATGTTTTAGAATTGCATTATAATATAAAGATTTTATGTAAATATAATAATATACACTCACCTAAAGGATTATTAGGAACACCTGTTCAATTTCTCATTAATGCAATTATCTAATCAACCAATCACATGGCAGTTGCTTCAATGCATTTAGGGGTGTGGTCCTGGTCAAGACAATCTCCTGAACTCCAAACTGAATGTCAGAATGGGAAAGAAAGGTGATTTAAGCAATTTTGAGCATGGCATGGTTGTTGGTGCCAGGCGGGCGGTCTGAGTATTTCACAATCTGCTCAGTTACTGGGATTTTCACGCACAACCATTTCTAGGGTTTACAAAGAATGGTGTGAAAAGGGAAAAACATCCAGTATGCGGCAGTCCTGTGGGCTGAAAATGCCTTGTTGATGCTAGAGGTCAGAGGAGAATGGGCCGACTGATTCAAGCTGATAGAAGAGCAACTTTGCCTGAAATAACCACTCGTTACAACCGAGGTATGCAGCAAAGCATTTGTGAAGCCACAACACGCACAACCTTGAGGCGGATGGGCTACAACAGCAGAAGACCCCACGGGTACCACTCATCTCCACTACAAATAGGAAAAAGAGGCTACAATTTGCAAGAGCTCACCAAAATTGGACAGTTGAAGACTGGAAAAATGTTGCCTGGTCTGATGAGTCTCGATCTCTGTTGAGACATTCAGATGGTAGAGTCAGAATTTGGCGTAAACAGAATGAGAACATGGATCCATCATGCCTTGTTACCACTGTGCAGGCTGGTGGTGGTGGTGTAATGGTGTGGGGGATGTTTTCTTGGCACACTTTAGGCCCCTTAGTGCCAATTGGGCATCGTTTAAATGCCACGGCCTACCTGAGCATTGTTTCTGACCATGTCCATCCCTTTATGGCCACCATGTACCCATCCTCTGATGGCTACTTCCAGCAGGATAATGCACCATGTCACAAAGCTCGAATCATTTCAAATTGGTTTCTTGAACATGACAATGAGTTCACTGTACTAAAATGGCCACCACAGTCACCAGATCTCAACCCAATAGAGCATCTTTGGGATGTGGTGGAGCAGGAGCTTCGTGCCCTGGATGTGCATCCCACAAATCTCCATCAACTGCAAGATGCTATCCTATCAATATGGGCCAACATTTCTAAAGAATGCTTTCAGCACCTTGTTGAATCAATGCCACGTAGAATTAAGGCAGTTCTGAAGGCGAAAGGGGGTCAAACACAGTATTAGTATGTGTTCCTAATAATCCTTTAGGTGAGTGTATATATATATATATATAATTACATTTTATTTTTTATTTTAAAATAATAAAATATAAGCATTCAAAAAAACAAGTGCAAATGTAAAATTTCATATATTTCAAGTATTTAGAAATATTGTATTCATTATTTTTCATTTCATTCATATACGTTTTTAAAGCCTTAAAAGGGAATCATAGTTTATCCTCATTTGATTAATATATTTCAAGTTAAATATGTGAAGCACACCATAGAAATGTGACAAATTATATGACAATTAATCATTATAATCACAATTATTTGTTTTACAATTTATCGTCAGCCAAATTTCATAATCGTGACCGCCCTAATCACTGTACAATATGATTCTATTGATTAACATTAATAAATGCATTCTTGTATATTTAATGTACATTATCATATTGAGAATTAATATATTCATGCAAAAACTGATAAATGTGTCTTTCAGAGGCTTTATATGGAGTTATGATGAAAATAAGATTTCAAACTGTTCTGAGACCAGTGCAGACAGACAGCACACTGGAGGTTAAGTCATGCACTAAATAGGGAGCAAGGGAGCATCCTATAGCTCTCCTATAACTGTTCTGAGACCAGTGCAGACAGACAGCACACTGGAGGTTAAGTCATGCACTAAATAGGGAGCAAGGGAGCATCCTATAGCTCTCCTATAACTGTTCTGAGACCAGTGCAGACAGACAGCACACTGGAGGTTAAGTCATGCACTAAATAGGGAGCAAGGGAGCATCCTATAGCTCTCCTATAACTGTTCTGAGACCAGTGCAGACAGACAGCACACTGGAGGTTAAGTCATGCACTAAATAGGGAGCAAGGGAGCATCCTATAGCTCTCCTATAACTGTTCTGAGACCAGTGCAGACAGACAGCACACTGGAGGTTAAGTCATGCACTAAATAGGGAGCAAGGGAGCATCCTATAGCTCTCCTATAACTGTTCTGAGACCAGTGCAGACAGACAGCACACTGGAGGTTAAGTCATGCACTAAATAGGGAGCAAGGGAGCATCCTATAGCTCTCCTATAACTGTTCTGAGACCAGTGCAGACAGACAGCACACTGGAGGTTAAGTCATGCACTAAATAGGGAGCAAGGGAGCATCCTATAGCTCTCCTATAACTGTTCTGAGACCAGTGCAGACAGACAGCACACTGGAGGTTAAGTCATGCACTAAATAGGGAGCAAGGGAGCATCCTATAGCTCTCCTATAACTGTTCTGAGACCAGTGCAGACAGACAGCACACTGGAGGTTAAGTCATGCACTAAATAGGGAGCAAGGGAGGATCCTATAGCTCTCTATAACTGTTCTGAGACCAGTGCAGACAGACAGCACACTGGAGGTTAAGTCATGCACTAAATAGGGAGCAAGGGAGCATCCTATAGCTCTCTATAACTGTTCTGAGACCAGTGCAGACAGACAGCACACTGGAGGTTAAGTCATGCACTAAATAGGGAGCAAGGGAGCATCCTATAGCTCTCCTATAACTGTTCTGAGACCAGTGCAGACAGACAGCACACTGGAGGTTAAGTCATGCACTAAATAGGGAGCAAGGGAGCATCCTATAGCTCTCCTATAACTGTTCTGAGACCAGTGCAGACAGACAGCACACTGGAGGTTAAGTCATGCACTAAATAGGGAGCAAGGGAGCATCCTATAGCTCTCCTATAACTGTTCTGAGACCAGTGCAGACAGACAGCACACTGGAGGTTAAGTCATGCACTAAATAGGGAGCAAGGGAGCATCCTATAGCTCTCCTATAACTGTTCTGAGACCAGTGCAGACAGACAGCACACTGGAGGTTAAGTCATGCACTAAATAGGGAGCAAGGGAGCATCCTATAGCTCTCCTATAACTGTTCTGAGACCAGTGCAGACAGACAGCACACTGGAGGTTAAGTCATGCACTAAATAGGGAGCAAGGGAGCATCCTATAGCTCTCCTATAACTGTTCTGAGACCAGTGCAGACAGACAGCACACTGGAGGTTAAGTCATGCACTAAATAGGGAGCAAGGGAGCATCCTATAGCTCTCCTATAACTGTTCTGAGACCAGTGCAGACAGACAGCACACTGGAGGTTAAGTCATGCACTAAATAGGGAGCAAGGGAGCATCCTATAGCTCTCTATAACTGTTCTGAGACCAGTGCAGACAGACAGCACACTGGAGGTTAAGTCATGCACTAAATAGGGAGCAAGGGAGCATCCTATAGCTCTCCTATAACTGTTCTGAGACCAGTGCAGACAGACAGCACACTGGAGGTTAAGTCATGCACTAAATAGGGAGCAAGGGAGCATCCTATAGCTCTCCTATAACTGTTCTGAGACCAGTGCAGACAGACAGCACACTGGAGGTTAAGTCATGCACTAAATAGGGAGCAAGGGAGCATCCTATAGCTCTCCTATAACTGTTCTGAGACCAGTGCAGACAGACAGCACACTGGAGGTTAAGTCATGCACTAAATAGGGAGCAAGGGAGCATCCTATAGCTCTCCTATAACTGTTCTGAGACCAGTGCAGACAGACAGCACACTGGAGGTTAAGTCATGCACTAAATAGGGAGCAAGGGAGCATCCTATAGCTCTCCTATAACTGTTCTGAGACCAGTGCAGACAGACAGCACACTGGAGGTTAAGTCATGCACTAAATAGGGAGCAAGGGAGCATCCTATAGCTCTCCTATAACTGTTCTGAGACCAGTGCAGACAGACAGCACACTGGAGGTTAAGTCATGCACTAAATAGGGAGCAAGGGAGCATCCTATAGCTCTCCTATAACTGTTCTGAGACCAGTGCAGACAGACAGCACACTGGAGGTTAAGTCATGCACTAAATAGGGAGCAAGGGAGCATCCTATAGCTCTCCTATAACTGTTCTGAGACCAGTGCAGACAGACAGCACACTGGAGGTTAAGTCATGCACTAAATAGGGAGCAAGGGAGCATCCTATAGCTCTCCTATAACTGTTCTGAGACCAGTGCAGACAGACAGCACACTGGAGGTTAAGTCATGCACTAAATAGGGAGCAAGGGAGCATCCTATAGCTCTCCTATAACTGTTCTGAGACCAGTGCAGACAGACAGCACACTGGAGGTTAAGTCATGCACTAAATAGGGAGCAAGGGAGCATCCTATAGCTCTCCTATAACTGTTCTGAGACCAGTGCAGACAGACAGCACACTGGAGGTTAAGTCATGCACTAAATAGGGAGCAAGGGAGCATCCTATAGCTCTCCTATAACTGTTCTGAGACCAGTGCAGACAGACAGCACACTGGAGGTTAAGTCATGCACTAAATAGGGAGCAAGGGAGCATCCTATAGCTCTCCTATAACTGTTCTGAGACCAGTGCAGACAGACAGCACACTGGAGGTTAAGTCATGCACTAAATAGGGAGCAAGGGAGCATCCTATAGCTCTCCTATAACTGTTCTGAGACCAGTGCAGACAGACAGCACACTGGAGGTTAAGTCATGCACTAAATAGGGAGCAAGGGAGCATCCTATAGCTCTCCTATAACTGTTCTGAGACCAGTGCAGACAGACAGCACACTGGAGGTTAAGTCATGCACTAAATAGGGAGCAAGGGAGCATCCTATAGCTCTCCTATAACTGTTCTGAGACCAGTGCAGACAGACAGCACACTGGAGGTTAAGTCATGCACTAAATAGGGAGCAAGGGAGCATCCTATAGCTCTCCTATAACTGTTCTGAGACCAGTGCAGACAGACAGCACACTGGAGGTTAAGTCATGCACTAAATAGGGAGCAAGGGAGCATCCTATAGCTCTCCTATAACTGTTCTGAGACCAGTGCAGACAGACAGCACACTGGAGGTTAAGTCATGCACTAAATAGGGAGCAAGGGAGCATCCTATAGCTCTCTATAACTGTTCTGAGACCAGTGCAGACAGACAGCACACTGGAGGTTAAGTCATGCACTAAATAGGGAGCAAGGGAGCATCCTATAGCTCTCCTATAACTGTTCTGAGACCAGTGCAGACAGACAGCACACTGGAGGTTAAGTCATGCACTAAATAGGGAGCAAGGGAGCATCCTATAGCTCTCCTATAACTGTTCTGAGACCAGTGCAGACAGACAGCACACTGGAGGTTAAGTCATGCACTAAATAGGGAGCAAGGGAGCATCCTATAGCTCTCCTATAACTGTTCTGAGACCAGTGCAGACAGACAGCACACTGGAGGTTAAGTCATGCACTAAATAGGGAGCAAGGGAGCATCCTATAGCTCTCCTATAACTGTTCTGAGACCAGTGCAGACAGACAGCACACTGGAGGTTAAGTCATGCACTAAATAGGGAGCAAGGGAGCATCCTATAGCTCTACTATAACTGTTCTGAGACCAGTGCAGACAGACAGCACACTGGAGGTTAAGTCATACACTAAATAGGGAGCAAGGGAGCATCCTATAGCTCTCCTATAACTGTTCTGAGACCAGTGCAGACAGACAGCACACTGGAGGTTAAGTCATACACTAAATAGGGAGCAAGGGAGCATCCTATAGCTCTCTATAACTGTTCTGAGACCAGTGCAGACAGACAGCACACTGGAGGTTAAGTCATGCACTAAATAGGGAGCAAGGGAGCATCCTATAGCTCTCCTATAACTGTTCTGAGACCAGTGCAGACAGACAGCACACTGGAGGTTAAGTCATGCACTAAATAGGGAGCAAGGGAGCATCCTATAGCTCTCTATAACTGTTCTGAGACCAGTGCAGACAGACAGCACACTGGAGGTTAAGTCATGCACTAAATAGGGAGCAAGGGAGCATCCTATAACTCTCTATGCAGTTAAGTGCATGCACTAAATAGGGAGCAAGGGAGCATCCTATAGCTCTCTATAACTGTTCTGAGACCAGTGCAGACAGACAGCACACTGGAGGTCAATCTCAGGGGGTTAATCACAGTTAGTCGTCATCAAATTCCAGATTCATGTATTTTCACTGCACAGGTTGTGATTCAAGGCAGTGATGACATTGCCACCCGAGCGATAGACCTGCTGAAAGAGATCTACACCAACCTCGGACCCAAACTGCAAGTGAATCAGGTGACCGTGCCGTCCTGTCTCTCGTGTCACATGCACTCGTCATGACCTCTTGTCTGATCCGGTGCTGTTGTTCGCAGGTGGAGATTCACGAAGACTTCATCCAGTCGTGTTTCGATCGGCTCAAGGCGTCGTATGATACGCTGTGCGTTCTGGAGGGTGATAAGGACAGCATTAACTGCGCCAGACAGGAGGCCATACATGATGGTGCGCGTAATGACCGTACTTAAAGAGTACATCAACGAGTGTGACAGTGACTATCATGAGGAGAGAACCATCCTGCCCATGTCCAGGTACCTGCTGTAGTAGTTCCTGTAGAGCTTATATACTGATGCATAGATCAATGCACTTGAAGCGTCTGCATAGGGTGTTATCAGGTGTTACTGCATTTTAAGCCATTTTTATTTAGTTCCTCATTTTCTGTGTTTCAGGGCGTTTCGGGGGAAGCACATCACTCTGGTGGTGCGGTTTCCCAATCAGGGTCGTCAGGTGGACGATCTGGACATCTGGTCCCACACAAGCGACACCATCGGCTCCGTCGCGCTGCATCCTGTCTCGCGATTAAAGCCAACAGCACGCACACCAAAGTGGAGCTTTTCATTGGAGGAGAGATCGTGGACCCCGCTGATGACCGCCGGCTGATTGGACAGCTCAACCTGAAAGATAAAACTGTGAGCTTTATAATCCTTTGAATGTCCTCGACTTGAAATAAAGACTCTGATCGTTTACCAAAACTCTCGACTGTGTCTCTCTCTCTGTAGCTGATCACAGCGAAGCTCACTCAGGTGAGCTCCAACATGCCCTCCAGTCCCGACAGCTCGTCCGACTCCTCCACCGGCTCACCCGGAAACCATGGCAACCAGTACAGTGAGGGGCCCAAACCTGAGGTGGAAAGCTGCTTGCCAGGAGTGGTGAGAACCCATCCTTGTGTTACATGTGATTAACCTCGAAGCACAGAGGAAGCCCGTCCTGTCGAGCTGACCGCTTGCTTTCATCTTCAGATTATGTCGCTGCACCTGCGCTACATCTCCTTCCTGTGGCAGATCGCTGACCTGGGCTGCACCTTAAACATGCTGTTACTGCGAGATGGCGCTCGAGTACTCATGAAGCTCATGCCTCCAGGTACTAGTGAAGCATGTGTCTGAGATCATGTGCTGTATAACGTGACGATCGGCTGACCTTGTGCTCCTTGTGTTCACAGATAACACTACAGTGGAAAACCTTCGAGCCATATGTTTGGATCACGCTAAGCTGGGGGAGAACAGTCTGAGCCCCACGCTGGACTCGCGCTTCTTTGGGCCGCCCCCTTCACAAGTGCTCTACCTCACTGAGGTATCCTCATATTGCTTTAAAACTGTAAAGGCGCCGTTCACACGGTCTTGTTCTTCCCGGACGGACCGCAGCATTATACAACAGAATTCAAGCGTCTTGAGATGTTTTAAACTTGCCAGTTCATCTTACAAATACAACGTTCTTGATGTAAGACACTGAAGAAACTGCAAGGGGCGACACAACAGTTACGGTTATAGATACGGTTTTGTTTTGGATTGGATTGTTTTCTACAGACTTCGATCAGTGAGTTTTGTTTTTGATCGATTATCCAGAGAGGATGTCATCCGTGTTTCGGGCTAGGTTCCCCTTTAGCCTGTATCTTGTTAAGGCGGTTTTACACGGGACGCGGTCACCAGATGGGGTTACCCTAGCAACCAAGTAACAAAACACATATCTCTGCACCAGAAAATTGTAGAGACTTCCGGGTTTTATTTCACTCAGGATGGAAAGTGACCTTGATAAGTATCACCCTGATAACTGCCTAGCAACCAGATGGGGTTACCCTAGCAACCAAGTAACAAAACACATATCTCTGCACCAGAAAATTGTAGAGACTTCCGGGTTTTATTTCACTCAGGATGGAAAGTGGCCTTGATAAGTATCATCCTGGTAACTGCCTAGCAACCAGATGGGGTTACCCTAGCAACCAAGTAACAAAACACATATCTCTGCACTAGAAAATCTTAGAGACTTCCGGGTTTTATTTCACTCAGGATGGAAAGTGGCCTTGATAAGTATCACCCTGATAACTGCCTAGCAACCAGATGGGGTTACCCTAGCAACCAAGTAACAAAACACATATCTCTGCACCAGAACATCCTACTGTCATGGGGGTGGCCTCTTTAAACTTTGGGCAGCTGGTGGGACATTGTGGTTCCCTATTCATTTTTGATGGGAGAGGCGGAAAAATTATGACAGTTGAAGCGGCGCCACTTTCCATGGTTGTTCATGAGAAACCTGCCGCTTTGTTGTGCACGACTGCTTGCGACGCACACTGCGCAATATCTTTCCAAGGCTGCCGCTTGTCACTGACCAATCAGAGCTGAATTTATTCACAACCAATCAAACGACACGTAGCTTTTATGTAGTCAAAAACAAGACTGAGACAATTATAATCACTGTTGCTGAATTTCCTCCTGGCAAATAAAGTTTCTTTGAGAATTTATAGAGCTATACATAAGAAAACCGCCTCATGGAAAGCTGTGAGTGGACGAGTCGGTGAACCAGGTGAAAATAGACTATGACAGCATGTGTAGCTTTTGTTTGGAAAATAGAGGACTGTGCAATGTACACAAATGGGCGATGGTCAATCTGATCAGTCATTTGTCTGTTTTGGGTCATTAAAAAGGGTGCCCCTCTATCTAAACAGAGGCTTTTGTGGTGGGTTGTGGAAGTTATCACCATGGCATACAATAAGGCTCAATGACCCTTACCTGAGACAGTCACTTGCCATTCAATCAGGGTGGTTTCCCCTTCATGGGCTTCCTTCAGGTATGTTTCTCTTTGGCATCTGTGCTGCGGCCACCTGGTACTGGTCATTCGGCATGTGCAACAACGTTCCGAGGATGGGTGCAGAGCTGTAGTGGCTTATATTCCCTCATCTCGGTTTACGTCACTACGTGACTTTGTTGGTATACTTATTTTTTAGATCTATCTGGCTGGTCTCTTGCGGTTATCCGTAATTTACAGAACCACGGTTACATACATAACCAGCGTTTTGTGGGCATGTGAGGCGTTTCGTTTGACAGAGTTTGTTAGAACAATAATATTATGATGGACAGAATATTTAAACTGGATGCACAAAGTACTTTGTAAAGGCAAAATACTCTGAATAGGCAACTTTAAAACGGTTCTGCTGTCTCTATGACTGATGATTTCATCTATTTGTTTGTAAGCATTTGTGCTTTGGTTTCATCGGCTGACATCAGTTATGTTTAGATTATGTAAATAAGTCGCTTTGAAGGCTTAGGACCTTTGAGTCCAGGACCTTTCAGATGATGAAAAAAACGCGACTTGTATGTGGCAGGGCGGAGGGCGGGGCCGGGTCGTGATCCTACACACCCGGTCCCATATTAGGCTAATTATGCCTCCTTAAACGATCTCTCTCCCGCACAATCCTCTGCAGTCGACCTTTATCCCTCACGGAGGCATAATTAGCCTAATACGGGACCGGGTGTGTAGGATCATGACCCCGCCCCGCCCTCCGCCCTGCCACATTGTATTTAGAAGAATACGGTAAGCAGTGGTACAGGTGGAACGGAAGAACGCGTCTTGAGTGAACGCCCCTTTCAGCACACTCGGATGTTTTCATCGATAGGCACAATAATGCCAGTTTACCCTGCAGTAACCATCATGCTATCTTTGTCTCTGTCAGGTTGTGTATGCCCTGCTGATGCCAGCCAGTGGAACTCTAGGAGATGATGCCAGTGACTTCCAGTACAACTTCCTGAAGTGTGGCGGTCTGCCGCTGGTACTGGGTATGCTCACTAGAAACAACTTCCTTCCTAACGCGGATATGGAGACGAGGCGCGGTGCTTACCTGAACGCCCTGAAGATCAGCAAACTTCTGCTCACCGCTATTGGATTCGGGCATGTGAAGGCTGTAGCAGAGGCGTGCCAACCTGTGGTGGAGGGCACCAACCCAGCGTCACCGGTGCGCCACATATCTTGCATGATAGTACGGCTTTATGAAAACTGGTTCACTGAGACATCTGTATGGTGACTTTCAATTTGTCTCCCAGATCAATCAGGCGACTCATGATCAAGCGCTGGTGCTACAGAACGCGCTCCAGAGCATTCCCAACCCCGCCTCTGAATGCATGCTGCGCAACGTGGCCATCCGGTTGGCTCAGCAGATCTCTGACGAGGTGCATGATCTAACACTGCAGCTTAATAAGGTTCTGAAGCGCTTTTCTCCACTGACTTTATCTCTTTGTTGTACGACATGACACAGAATTTCTTCCAGGCGTCAAAGTACATCCCAGACATCTGTGTGATCCGAGCCGTGCAGAAGATTGTTTGGGCGTCTGGTTGTGGAATGGTCCATCTGGTCTTCAGTTCAAACGAAGATATCAGCCAGATCTACGAGAAGGTACGAAGCAGTTGCGGTCTTCTCTTTGAATTGCATTCACTACTGTTCAGTGTTTTATTGTGCAGTGCAGCGATCTGCAGCGATCTGTACTGTCTGTTGTCCTGCAGACTAACGCAGGTAATGAGCCGGACGCAGAGGACGAGCAGGTGTGCTGTGAGGCGCTGGAGGTCATGACCCTGTGTTTCGCTCTGCTCCCTACGGCCCTCGACATGCTCAGTAAAGAGAAAGCCTGGCAGACCTTCATCATCGACCTGCTGCTTCACTGCCAGAGCAAGTATGTACTTCAGTTTGTGTTCTCATGGGGTCAATTATCACAGACGTTCTCACCGTTCAGTTAATGAAGCATGTTATCTAAACTCGAACTCGAGAAACAACTTCCTTCCTAACGCGGATATGGAGACAAGGCGCGGTGTTTACCTGAACGCCCTGAAGATCAGCAAACGTCTGCGCACCGCTATTGGATTCGGGCATGTGAAGGCTGGAGTATATTTGAATATAATAGTACTGTGTGACTGTTTGATTGACAAGGATTCTGTTACATGTACACAAACATTGTAACAATTGGGACTCGGAATACGAGTCAAATACACAAATTTGTATCGTTTTGTCAGTGGCGGTGGAACAACAGTTAACTGCTCTGACAGAATCCCTTTACATGCAATTGTATTGATACAGTACACAACATTATATATTTGTTCCAACATTGCTGTTGTGTTAACCACAAAGACATGTGACGTATACTCGTGGTTACCACATGTAGTATTGATTTGATTTGATTGTATGTAGAAAACACTGACAGAATTAGTGAATGTGGTCATATATATGTTGCATTAGCTATAACCTCACTCACGCTGGGCTCTGATCCCAGGATAAATACTGGGGAACGCAAGCCAGAATGCCAGAAATGTTTTTGCTGAGCCGATACCGTGAAGGGTCGTAGTGATGACGTGTTTATCAAGTGAAAGAGGAAGTCTGCGTGCAGATTCACGGCGGTTTAAAGAACGATCTGCTGACCGTTGCATTTTCTCATTCAAGGCATTGCGTGAATATAAACTCTGGATTTATTCTGATATTTATTTATTTGTTTTTTCAAAATCTAAGGAAAGGAATTCATGTTTCCATTGTAAATATCCTTAATTAAAAAAACAATCTGCTGCATTTCCATCATTACAAACCTGATCAAAAGTCTGGCATGATGGTTATGCAGTACGTCTTGTGTAGGGAACACCCCAAACCTAAAGTACAATCTCCGTGAGCATCATCCCACAGAATGTGCTAATGTAAGTGTAAATACTGTCTGTATAGAGGCTAAGACCCCCTTACATAAGAAACACAACCCGATACTGGACAGTTTTACAGATGTGTAATGACTCAATATACATAACTGTATTTCTATACACTTATTTTCTTCATTTATTATAACACATTAGTTCTGTTTTTCTCCCAAATATTGCTTTTATTTTCAATTTTACAGCTTGTAGAAATAATGAAAAATAACAATTGGAACATTTGCCTTGTGGCTTCTCAGTGTTTAAATGTAAATAATGTGTGGCGTGGTGGTGGCGGCGTAGTGGCTAAAGCACAGGGCTGGTAATCAGAAGGTTGCTGGTTTGATCCCCACAGTCACCACCATTGTGTCCTTGAGTAAGGCACTTAACTCCAGGTTGCTCCGGGGGGATTGTCCCTGTAATAAGTGCTCTGTATAATACATTGGTACTCAGAAGGTTGCTGGTTCGAGCCCCACAGTCACCACCATTGTGTCCTTGAGTAAGGCACTTAACTCCAGGTTGCTCCGGGGGATTGTCCCTGTAATAAGTGCTCTGTATAATACATTGGTAATCAGGAGGTTGCTGGTTTGATCCCCACAGTCACCACCATTGTGTCCTTGAGCAAGACACTTAACTCCAGGTTGCTCCGGGGGGATTGTCCCTGTAATAAGTGCACTGTAAGTCACTTTGAATAAAAGCATCTGCCAAATGCATAAATGTAAATGTAAAAATGTTATTTATAAAGTACTTTTTAAAAAACAGATATTAAAAGTGCTTTATGCACACAGAACAAATGGACCGTGCTAGTGCAAAATAGAAACAAGAAATCTCATCAAAGAAACGGCACATAGTTTATAGTAATGTTAATGTCTGGAGGAAATAAATAGTTTGACCTGTTGACCAAAATTACAAAATTACAAAAGCATTTATTGAAGTGAATGCACATCTGAACTGTTGCAGGGCAGTAGATTATTACTGAAAATAATGATTTTTGTTTTATATATTATTTTGTCATTTAATATTAATAATATTGTAATGCATCTCGATACCGTGATTTGATTGATTTATTTTGATTTACTTGGCCATGTAGAGAACTGCTTATCTGGAGTTGCGAGACTACCGTCACATTCAGAAACACTAAAATAATAACATTAATATTACAATATTACTATTTAATATTACAGTTGTTGGCACATAACATGTCCTGGAAAACTGTGCATTGTTGCTGTCCATCTTGTGTTGAACTGTGAGCATGAATTGTGTTTTCATTCAGAGCTGTACGTCAGGTGGCACAGGAGCAGTTCTTCCTGATGGCCACCAGGTGTTGTATGGGACACAGACCGCTCCTGTTCTTCATCACCCTCCTCTTCACGGTTCTGGGAGTGAGTACTTCTGGCACATGTAGAACAGAGGATTGTGTGTGTTATTAATGGACCTGGACAACATTCTTTGGTTTGTGTTGTTTTAGAGCACGGCTAAAGAAAGAGCGAAGCGCACTGGCGATTACTTCATCCTCTTACGGCACCTGCTCAACTACGCGTACAACAGCAACATAAACCTGCCGAACGCAGAGGTGCTGCTCAACAACGAGATCGACTGGCTCAAGAGAATCCGAGTGCGTCACAACAACAACACTCGTAGCATGAAGAACCGTAAATGTGATGTTTAAACACTCTTTGAACTTCAGGCTTTCTCTCTGTTCAGGATGAGGTGAAGAGGACGGGCGAGACGGGCGTCGAGGAGACCATTCTGGAGGGTCACCTGGGGGTCACCAAAGAGCTGCTGGCCTTCCAAACACCTGAGAAGAAATTCTACATCGGCTGTGAGAAAGGTGGCTTAATCTCATAAAGGTGAGCTGAGGATTTTAACATTGTTGTGAAAGAGTTGCTCACTTCCTGTGTCCCCTGCCCTCATTTCCTGTCTGTGTCTCTCTTACAGGAGCTGATAGATGACTTTATATTCCCGGCGTCTAACGTATATCTGCAGTACGTGAAGAGCGGCGAAGTTCCCCGCTGAACAGGCCATTCCCGTGTGCAGCAGTCCTAGCGCCCATAAACGCCGGCTTTGAGCTGCTGGTGGCGCCGCTGTCGGCTGCATGCGCAACCTCAAACAGATCGTTGACACGCTCACAGACATGTACTATCTAGGCACGTATGGAACTGTTGGGTGTATCGGTGCCGATTACAATTAGTCTTACAGAACAGGATCTCTATTAATGACTAATGAGTATAAATGGAAACATTTGGGGATTTTGCCTCTATTTTGTCCTTTCAGAATTAAGTGCATTCAGTTCTGGTTAAAGCCAAATATTTATTGCAGATATTTTGCCGCCGCAGATATGTTGAGCTACACAAACACTGCGTCATGGCTCAGACGTGATTAGACTTGATTGATTTACACACATTCATTGTGCTCATGATTCATGAATGTGGCCCAGTGTGTGTTCAGACCATCGCTTAAAAGAACGCATCTTCGCTCAGGTTGCAGGCGCTTGCGGAGTGGGAGTATCTGCCTCCAGTTGGGCCGCGGCCGACCAAAGGCTTCGTGGGTCTGAAGAACGCAGGAGCAACATGCTACATGAACTCAGTGATTCAGCAGCTGTACATGATCCCGCCCATCCGAAACGGCATCCTGGCTATCGAGGGCACCGGCAGCGACATCGACGATGACACATCTGGAGATGAGAAGCAGGAGAACGAGGTAAAAAGCACGCTTGTGTAGATCATACATACAGAAAACTCTTAGCACATAGACGAGGTAGAACACGAGTGATTGGACGTCACTCTCACACAAGACGTGTTGTGCTGCAGAGTAATGTGGACCCCAGGGATGATGTGTTCAGTTATCACCAGTTTGATGACAAGCCCTCTCTCAATAAGGCCGAGGACCGCAAGGAGTACAACATCGGAGTGCTGCGCCACCTGCAGGTGATCTTCGGCCATCTCGCCGCATCCCGCCTTCAGTACTACGTGCCCAGAGGCTTCTGGAAACAGTTCAGGTAAAATCAGTCGTGAACTCTCTTCAGATTGCCGATATGTTTTGTGCCATATTCTACGGCGGCCGTAGCGAGATCGAGACTACAGTTCAAACACTCTCTGCAGGTTATGGGGGGAGCCAGTGAATCTCAGAGAGCAACACGATGCGCTGGAGTTCTTTAATTCACTGGTGGACAGTCTGGATGAAGCGCTGAAAGCCCTCGGCCATCCCACAATGCTCAGCAGGATCTTGGGCGGCTCATTTGCAGACCAGAAGATCTGTCAGGGTTGTCCGCACAGGTAAGGACTGATAGCTTGTGCTTTTACCAGTGAGATGATCTGCATTTGAAATGCTGTATGTCTCTTGTTAGGTATGAGTGTGAGGAATCCTTCACCACGTTGAATGTTGACATCAGGAACCACCAAAGCCTCCTGGACTCTTTAGAACAGTATGTCAAAGGGGATCTGCTTGAAGGAGCCAACGCGTACCACTGTGAAAAGTGCAACAAAAAGGTGGGAGATGTTTCCTAGAGTCTCTCAGCTGATTGTAGACCTATAAAGTGTGAATTGGTGACTTTTTCGTCTCCTTATTTGCATTCCAGGTCGACACGGTGAAACGCCTCCTCATTAAGACACTCCCACCCGTTTTGGCCATTCAGTTAAAGCGCTTCGATTACGATTGGGAACGCGAGTGTGCGATTAAATTCAACGATTACTTTGAGTTTCCTCGTGAGCTGGATATGGAGCCGTACACGGTGGCGGGCGTGGAGAAGCTGGAGGGCAAAGAGGTTCCGCTAGAGAGTCAGGTCATCCCAGACAATTCCCCAACAGAATCCGAGCCCATCGGCAGCTCCCGTTATCGTCTAGTGGGCGTGCTGGTGCACTCGGGTCAGGCCAGTGGCGGACATTATTACTCATATATTGTGCAACGTCACGGTAGCTGCGGCGACGGACAGAAGGACCGCTGGTATAAGTTTGATGACGGCGACGTGACGGAGTGTAAGATGGACGATGATGAGGAAATGAAGAATCAGTGCTTCGTGGAGAGTACATGGGCGAGGTGTTTGATCACATGATGAAGCGCATGTCCTACCGGCGGCAGAAACGCTGGTGGAACGCCTACATTCTGTTCTATGAGCGCATGGACGCAGCAGAGGGCGACAGCGAGCTGTTCAAGTACATTTCCGAACTGACGCTCGCGCCCCAGCCGAACCAGCCGAAAATGCCCTTGGCCATTGAGGCCAGCGTTTGCAAACAGAATGTGCAGTTCATGCACAGCCGCATGCAGTACAGCCTGGAGTATTTTCAGTTCGTTAAGAAACTGCTCACCTGCAATAGTGTCTACCTGAACCCTCCTCCAGGTGCGTTCTGTTTTTAATCTTGCATGCTACATGAAATTAAATCTGGGATGAGATGGTCTAGATTTTTGATCTGTTGGTGAAAGTCTCGTCTCTGATTGTCTCTCCAGGCCAAGATCATCTTTTACCGGAGGCGGAAGAAATAGCGATGATCAGTATCCAGCTCGCTGCTAGATTTCTGTTCACCACAGGATTCCACACGAAGAAAGTTGTCCGAGGTCCTGCTAGTGACTGGTGAGCATTAAGCCTCGTAGCGGGCATTCCTACTGCTGTCACTCAAATGTGAGTGGTGAAATGCAAAGCCCATATCTCTTCTGATCTGATCACAGATGAGGCATTTTGCCAGTAAAACTATGATTTATAATTTGACATGGAAACACATGGGGTGTGTTATAGGACCTGCAGCAGCACTCAATGCATCATATCATAATAAGATGAACAAACTATTAATGTACAAATTAAACTCACTCAGACTGTCGACAGTTTCTTTTCCACGCATCGCTTTTTAAAATGATATCCATGTATGTGGGTACAGACTAATCATATAGAATGGTGAAAACGTTCTCCTCTGCCTTGCCTACACTTGATTCCTATTGGTTGTCGCTCCTCATTTGCATAAAGTTAATCTTTTCTCAACATCCTCAAGTCGCTGGACACCGCTACATCTAGTCGGCAGAGGTCAGTGTCACTCGTGTCACTGGAAGTCGCCAGCCCTCATTGAAAAGATGAGGTCACTTTGAGGTCACAGCGGGCGGCTGTGGCTCAGTTGGTAGAGCGGGTCGGCCGCTAATCGCAGGATTGGTGGTTCGATTCCCGGCCCACACGACTCCACATGCCGAAGTGTCCTTGTGCAAGACACTGAACCCCGAGTTGCTCCCAATGGCAGACTAGCGCCTTACATGCAGCTCTGCCACCATTGGTGTATGAATGTGTGTGAATGGGTGAATTAGACGCAGTGTAAAGCGCTTTGAATACCGTTAAGGCTTAAAAGGCGCTATATAAGTGCAGACCATTTACCATTACTTTGTCGTTAGAAGTTGCTGCATGTGTGAACGGGCCTTTATTGTGTCTGCTGTGTTCCCACTACTTAGTTGGTCCTCGTGGTGGCGCGGTTACTCACCTCAATCCGGGTGGCAGAGGATGAATCTCAGTTGCTCCGCTTCTGAGACCGTCAATCTGATCACGTGACTCGTTGTGCATGACACCGCGGAGACTCACAACATGTGGAGACTCATGCTACTCTCCACGATCCACACACAACTCACCACACGCCCCATTGAGAGAACCACTAATCACCACCACGAGGAGGTTACCCCATGTGACTCTACCCTCCCTAGCAACCGGACCAATTTGGTTACCCCATGTGACTCTACCCTCCCTAGCAACCGGTCCAATTTGGTTACCCCATGTGACTCTACCCTCCCTAGCAACCGGCCCAATTTGGTTACCCCATGTGACTCTACCCTCCCTAGCAACCGGGCCAATTTGGTTGCTAAGGAGACCTGACTGGAGTCACTCAGCACGGTGTCTGCTGTTCTTTATACTTTGTGAACTGTATTTGTGAGCGTGAGTCGTAATGTTCTTCTCATCTGTTTTCCTCTCTCTCTCAGGTATGATGCCTTGTGCATTCTCTTGCGTCACAGTAAGAATGTCCGCAGCTGGTTTGCACACAACATCCTGTTTGCCTTCCCCACGCGCTTCTCAGAGTACTTGCTGGAGTGTCCGAGTGCAGAGGTGCGAGGAGCGTTCGCCAAACTCATCGTTTTCATTGCACACTTTTCCCTGCAAGATGGACCCTGTCCCGCCCCCATCACCTCACCTGGCTCGTCCACACAGGTAACAGAGAAATCAATCATGTTCAGGTGAAATTAAATATTGCACAAATTGGCTTTCAGTTCAGGTTTGACTGTTTCCCGGTCATGTCATTGTATTTATAACATCCTCTAGTCCAGTCTGGAAACATGTCGATCTTTCAAATAGAAGACGATTCATTATGCCATGTGACTGACAAAGTTGCCCTAATGACCTTTGACCTTGTCAGCAGGCCTGTGATAATGTAACACTGAGTGACCACCTGTTGCGGGCGGTGCTGACCTTACTGAGGAGGGAAGTGTCTGAACACGGACGGCACCTTCAGCAGTACTTCAACCTCTTTGTCATGTATGCCAACCTGGGTGAGGGCTCGTTCACTGCACACACAGCAATACTGTTTCTGCTGAACGTTGAGGCAGTTGAATTTATGTTAGTCCGATTTCAAAAGCACCTGAGCATCCTGCCTTGCCATATTGTCTCTTGTAGGTTTGGCAGAGAAGACGCAACTGTTGAAGTTGAGCGTGCCAGCCACGTTCATGTTGGTGGCGTTGGATGAGGGTCCCGGGCCTCCCATTAAGTATCAGTACGCAGAGCTTGGTAAACTTTACTCTGTGGTGTCACAGCTGGTGCGCTGCTGCGACGTATCATCGCGCATGCAGTCCTCAATTAATGGTGAGTGTCTGTTGTGATGGTGTTCTTTCCTGGTTGGTCAAGCGAAGGCGGCATCCTCACTTGTGGATCTGTTGTTCAGGTAACCCACCTCTGCCCAACCCGTACGGAGACCCCAGCCTCACGGCTCCCATCGTGCCCCTACAACAGCTGGTGGCTGAGATCCTGTTTGTGCGCACGAGCTACGTGAAGAAGATCATCGAGGACTGCAGTAATTCTGAGGAGACGGTGAAACTGCTGCGCTTCTGCTGCTGGGAGAACCCGCAGTTCTCCTCCACGGTTCTCAGCGAGCTGCTCTGGCAGGTCAGTCGCCACCAAACATTTACAGTCTTTCCTGTTTCCTGACTGTCTTTCGTTGTGAATTATCTGTTGTGTCTTGTGGTGTCAGGTGGCGTATTCGTACACCTATGAGCTGAGGCCGTACCTGGACCTGCTGCTTCAGATCCTTCTGATTGAGGACTCGTGGCAGACGCACAGGTGAGGCATCGATATGTTGATGTACATAAAGAACAAGCCACTTTGCCCGACATATATCCTCATATCAGTGTTCCTGTCATTCTGTCTCTTCATTCAGGATCCACAATGTCCTAAAGGGCATTCCTGATGACCGTGACGGGCTCTTTGACACCGTCCAGCGCTCCAAGAACCATTATCAGAAACGGGCCTATCAGTGCATTAAGTGTATGGTGGCACTCTTCACCAACTGCTCTGTGGCTTATCAGATCTTACAGGTGAGGCGTTTCACCATGTACAGTATGCCTGGTTAATTAATAGATATGTGTGCATGATGGGTTGAATGCATTGATCATTAGGGGAGTGAAAAGCTTGCGATTGTTTTTGCAGAGTAATGGTGACCTGAAGAGGAAGTGGACGTGGGCAGTGGAATGGTTGGGTGATGAGTTGGAGAGGAGGCCGTACACAGGAAACCCTCAGTATAGCTACAACAACTGGTCCCCGCCAGTCCAGAGCAATGAGACGTCCAATGGATACTTCCTGGAACGCTCGCACAGCGCCCGGATGACCCTGGCCAAGGCCTGTGAACTCTGCCCTGAGGAGGTGAGCCAATCAGTAAAGTCTCCTCCTCTGCCTAATGAATGTAGCGTTTGTGTGAGTCGAATAACACACTAATGTGTTTATTATGTCATGTTTAATAACCATCATGCTATGATGTTAATAGATTATCATGACGTTACACAGCAGGCAACCGCGCTCTTTTGAACCGCAGCTTTCCATTGATGGATATGCACAGCGCTTCATTTGAGTAATGTGTTGTTATAAAGGGATATCTGTAAAGATACTTAAGTAGGTTGGAACTATTGACAAAACAAGGGTTAACTTGTTTCAAAAGGCATGTGATTTATTTGCACGTGTAATAGTTTGATGAATACACATCCTGACGTGTTTAACACACATCTAAAGTCAGATATATGTGGCATATGAAAATAAAGACTACATCAGACATGCTGTATTGGCATACCATTGGCATACATTATTAGTTTTTCGGGATAGAAATCAGGTCTTATTAGAGCGATCGCAGTGAAGATGATGATCTGTCACAAATCCTGGTAGGAGTGGTGGTGGCGTAGTGGGCTAAAGCACTGAACTGGTAATCAGGAGGTTGCTGGTTTGATCCCCACAGTCACCACCATTGTGTCCTTGAGTAAGACACTTAACTCCAGGTTGCTAACCCTATTCCAACAACACAAACATTTTGTGCATTTTCAGCTCAATTTAAAAGAGCACGATGAAAGCAGTACTTTCTGGGGTCCCAACAGAACATGGAAGTGTCCCTTCCCAGTGTTTGTGTGTTAACAGTAACTTCATCTATATTAAATTGGTAATATGATGAGAGATTGATGTTTAATAACAATTGTGCTTTTAACATGTTTGTTTGATTTATTCAGGAGCCAGATGATCAGGAAGCACCAGATGAGCACGACTCGTCGCCCCCTGAGGATACCACCCTCTACCCTCACCCGCCTGGCACGCAATATCCACAGGTAACATGCCACTCACACACAATGGGCCTCATTATTGAAATGGTCATACACTCACCTAAAGGATTATTAGGAACACCTGTTCAATTTCTCATTAATGCAATTATCTAATCAACCAATCACATGGCAGTTGCTTCAATGCATTTAGGGGTGTGGTCCTGGTCAAGACAATCTCCTGAACTCCAAACTGAATGTCAGAATGGGAAAGAAAGGTGATTTAAGCAATTTTGAGCGTGGCATGGTTGTTGGTGCCAGACGGGCCGGTCTGAGTATTTCACAATCTGCTCAGTTACTGGGATTTTCACGCACAACCATTTCTAGGGTTTACAAAGAATGGTGTGAAAAGGGAAAAACATCCAGTATGCGGCAGTCCTGTGGGCTGAAAATGCCTTGTTGATGCTAGAGGTCAGAGGAGAATGGGCCGACTGATTCAAGCTGATAGAAGAGCAACTTTGCCTGAAATAACCACTCGTTACAACCGAGGTATGCAGCAAAGCATTTGTGAAGCCACAACACGCACAACCTTGAGGCGGATGGGCTACAACAGCAGAAGACCCCACCGGGTACCACTCATCTCCACTACAAATAGGAAAAAGAGGCTACAATTTGCAAGAGCTCACCAAAATTGGACAGTTGAAGACTGGAAAAATGTTGCCTGGTCTGATGAGTCTCGATCTCTGTTGAGACATTCAGATGGTAGAGTCAGAATTTGGCGTAAACAGAATGAGAACATGGATCCATCATGCCTTGTTACCACTGTGCAGGCTGGTGGTGGTGGTGTAATGGTGTGGGGGATGTTTTCTTGGCACACTTTAGGCCCCTTAGTGCCAATTGGGCATCGTTTAAATGCCACGGCCTACCTGAGCATTGTTTCTGACCATGTCCATCCCTTTATGGCCACCATGTACCCATCCTCTGATGGCTACTTCCAGCAGGATAATGCACCATGTCACAAAGCTCGAATCATTTCAAATTGGTTTCTTGAACATGACAATGAGTTCACTGTACTAAAATGGCCCCCACAGTCACCAGATCTCAACCCAATAGAGCATCTTTGGGATGTGGTGGAACGGAGCTTCGTGCCCTGGATGTGCATCCCACAAATCTCCATCAACTGCAAGATGCTATCCTATCAATATGGGCCAACATTTCTAAAGAATGCTTTCAGCACCTTGTTGAATCAATGCCACGTAGAATTAAGGCAGTTCTGAAGGCGAAAGGGGGTCAAACACAGTATTAGTATGTGTTCCTAATAATCCTTTAGGTGAGTGATATATATATATATATAAGTAAATTGGGAGTGATTTGCTTGTAATATGGACATTCCTGAAAATGTTCACAAATGCTGCGTACATCCCAGATTTGTTTGTTAAATGTGTTAAATGTTACTGTGTTCTCTGCATTTGTAAATAGGGGGCGTGTGCACATTTATTCAGAATTATCATAATCCACGCCCACGAAAACACCATATAAGGAGTGCAGAACAGTAATGACATCATTTCAAGTGCATTCACATCGTAACATTTTTATTTAACACAAAAGAAAGGAACTTCGTTTTTAGTCATTGCGTGTTTACTGTCACCGGAAGCTCTTTTGTGAATCAAACAGTCCAAGAGATCAATACAAGTGGTCTCAAGCTTTACTGTAAGAAATGTTCATTTCACGCCTCCTGGAGGATCACCACCATTTCCCTTCTCTGGTTCTGCTCTTTGGCCGAAATACTGTAAACGAATAAAGATTGTTGTCAGTGTGCGGGCGTTGTATTGTGCCCGCACCTGCCCGCGATGTGTTCCTTTAAGGGTTTAACGGCATTCGTGTTGGCCATACGGTATCAACTGAACGTCATTTACCGATGCCTATAATGAATAATGAACCCCAAATTATAGAGCTCATATGAAATGAAGAAACTGTTCAACCAGTCACGTTAGAGAAAATCAAATACAAACTACATCTTCCCACGACCTTTTCACCCCATGCCAACGACAGAAGATGAAGCAGATCTGGGAATAAACGAAACTTTGAAGAAATAATTCAAGCATCAAAGAAACATTTTCTGTGAATATATGATGTGCATATTTACACATTTTAAAAAGCAAACGAACCACTTTTTGACTCATTTATGTCATTTATTAAGGTTAATTTCACTCAATTCAGATATTAGTTCATGTTTTCATTATTACGTTTCTATCCAGATGAAGTCACTTTCTTTTGTACTAACATTTGTAAAACAAACACTTTCATGAATTCGAGAATTACAGTTTTACGAACGATTTACACAAACATTTGTTCTGCTCATGTTTCATGAGGCCCAAAGTGTGCTTTTCCTGTGCAATCTCATGCAATGTTCCTGTAGCTGGTACACCATGATGCCAGCAATGCCACGATCACAGTTCAATTGCCTAGAAGGACACATACTCAAAAAATGGAGATTGCATAAAAGCAAATGCGTATATGAAATCTCAAAGACAGTTGTTCTCATACTCAAGTCCTGGAGTGGTGGTGGTGTAGTGGGCTAAAGCGCATAACTGGTAATCAGAAGGTCGCTGGTTCGATCCCCACAGTCACCACCATTGTGTCCTTGAGTAAGACACTTAACTCCAGGTTGCTCCGGGGGGATTGTCCCTGTAATAAGTGCTCTGTATAATACATTGGTAATCAGAAGGTCGCTGGTTCGATCCCCACAGTCACCACCATTGTGTCCTTGAGTAAGACACTTAACTCCAGGTTGCTCCGGGGGGATTGTCCCTGTAATAAGGGCTCTGTAAGTCACTTTGGATAAAAGCGTCTGCCAAATGCATAAATGTAAATGTAAATGTTAACCGCTGTTGTGCAACATAATCAATCTTTATACTCTCTCTTTCTCTCTCTGCAGCCAAATAACCATCCTCATGGGCAGCCCTATACAGGCCCGGCCGCCCAGCACATGAATAACCCACAGCGACCCCCTCAGAGGTCTCAAGATAGCTGGGAGGGAACTGAGGAGGTGCCCCCGGTCCAGACTAAAGAGTAGCAATCGCCCACGCTTTGCTTGTGACCCCGTCCCGCTCGTATTACAGACTGTCGTGTCGGGCGAGACCAGGCCTAACAAGCACCTGCCACGGTCTCCAGGAACTGAGAAACTTCCCTCTTAATAAACTTTACCCCACACACCTCTAGCAGTACTGCTGTCTCTCCGCTACATACTACATCTGTTCCCTGCACACGCTGTGCGAGATGAACCTGGAGCTTGCAGCGTCTCGACACACAAACACATGTACACACAAGCATACATGCACACATACATGCTGCCTATGTACAGCTCTTTGTGTAGACAGGAAATGATGTAGCGTGATTGTTCTGGAATGGTGAATATAGTGTGCATAGATTCAAACCATGGGATACACTCTTCCCCCTTACATTTCCTCAGCGCTACGCTAACTGTGCTCGAGACGTCATCTTCACTGTCCACAAATACTACAGCGGCAGAATGGCGGGAACCCCGAAGCTTCAATTGTGAGGATGTGTTTGCAGTGCTTTGCTGCGTTGGGTGGATGTTTCGGACTGTTTGCACCAAGACGGACAAAGTGTGACCTCCCTTAGCGACTGAGGGTTTTTGGTTCAACTTGGTGTCACTACTGATTTACAATGTTTCCACACTTCTCATGTTTTTCCCCCTTTTCCTTCATCAGGATGTTTTTGGCCTTTCAACAGTTTGAGATGATCTTCTTTTTGGATTTTGAACACCACTGCAGCTCTGTCACTTTATCCACTTCAAACACACTAGCAATTACAGAGAAAAAGAGGCGGTAAATTTGCACATTTACTCTGCAATCTCAATATTCAGTGGCACTTAAGTCGATTTGTTGAATAGGAATTTTACACGAAACTGTAACTCATCTTATTTTGCCACATTGGCCTAGTTCTGAGTCTGCCTCTTGGCTCCACCCACTTCATCTGTCCCTGTCCAATAAAAATGCAGCCACGGTCACTCTACTCTGTATCCGAGGAGATTTATAGGGAGGGGGTCAGTGTGACATGTCCCAGGATTCATCAACAGCACATCCTGCTGTTCTCGTTCTCTTGTCTGAAGTACCATTAAATAACCTGCAAAAGATTTGAGACCACCATATAATATTTTTGCTGTTTTTCTTTGATAGAGGTTATTTTGTTGAGTTTGAAAAGAAAGAGATTGTTCAAATGCAAAGGAGTTTTGCCCCTGTGTTATTTTTAAGAGGATATTTACTGTAAAGCGTCCTGTTTTTGCCAACTGTTGTAAAGTGTGAAGGTTGGGTTCTGGAGCTGCTTTAGCCATGTGGAGTTTTTATTCTTTTCCTGCACAGACGTATAATAACAGACGCATTGCACCACTAGAAACAATAAATGTAATATTTAAATGCCGGCTTGACTTTTTATTAGCTCTCTAATGGATTCTATAAGGTACATATTGTAAATACCTAATGTAAAGAACATGCAGACGTGTGTTAAAAATACACACTAATGCGTGAGGGTGGATTTTATTCAATAGATGGCAATGCACTGGTTGACAAACTATAGAAGACGCATTGAAACATCTGGCAAAAACCAAGCAGAGGCCTACAGACACTCTGATGTAGACTGAAGAAGCCTGAACAGGATCTTCTGTAAAGTTGATAATCTCTCTCAACCCATCTTAACTAGCACTACTGGTCATCTTCTCTCAACCCATCTTAACTAGCACTACTGGTCATCTTCACTCAACCCATCTTAACTAGCACTACTGGTCATCTTCTCTCAACCCATCTTAACTAGCACCACAGGTCATCTTCTCTCAACCCATCTTAACTAGCACTACAGGTCATCGTCACTCAATCCATCTTAACTAGCACTACTGGTCATCTTCTCTCAACCCATCTTAACTAGCACTACTGGTCATCTTCTCTCAACCCATCTTAACTAGCACTACTGGTCATATTCTCTCAATCCATCTTAACTAGCACTACAGGTCATCTTCTCTCAACCCATCTTAACTAGCACTACAGGTCATCTTCACTCAACCCATCTTAACTAGCACCACAGGTCACCTTCTCTCAACCCATCTTAACTAGCACTACAGGTCACCTTCTCTCAACCCATCTTAACTAGCACTACAGGTCATCTTCTCTCAACCAATCTTAACTAGCACTACAGGTCATCTTCTCTCAACCCATCTTAACTAGCACCACAGGTCATCTTCTCTCAACCCATCTTAACTAGCACTACAGGTCACCTTCTCTCAACCCATCTTAACTAGCACTACAGGTCATCTTCACTCAATCCATCTTAACTAGCACCACAGGTCATCTTCACTCAATCCATATTAACTAGCACTACAGGTCATCTTCACTCAACCCATCTTAACTAGCACTACAGGTCATCTTCTCTCAACCAATCTTAACTAGCACCACAGGTCATCTTCACTCAATCCATATTAACTAGCACCACAGGTCATCTTCACTCAACCCATCTTAACTAGCACTACAGGTCATCTTCTCTCAACCCATCTTAACTAGCACTACAGGTCATCTTCTCTCAACCCATCTTAACTAGCACTACAGGTCACCTTCTCTCAACCCATCTTAACTAGCACTACAGGTCACCTTCTCTCAACCCATCTTAACTAGCACCACAGGTCATCTTCTCTCAACCCATCTTTACTAGCACTACAGGTCATCTTCTCTCAACCCATATTAACTAGCACTACAGGTCATCTTCTCTCAACCCATCTTAACTAGCACCACAGGTCATCTTCACTCAATCCATATTAACTAGCACTACAGGTCATCTTCACTCAACCCATCTTAACTAGCACTACAGGTCATCTTCTCTCAACCAATCTTAACTAGCACCACAGGTCATCTTCTCTCAACCAATCTTAACTAGCACCACAGGTCATCTTCACTCAATCCATATTAACTAGCACCACAGGTCATCTTCACTCAACCCATCTTAACTAGCACTACAGGTCATCTTCTCTCAACCCATCTTAACTAGCACTACAGGTCATCTTCTCTCAACCCATCTTAACTAGCACTACAGGTCACCTTCTCTCAACCCATCTTAACTAGCACTACAGGTCACCTTCTCTCAACCCATCTTAACTAGCACCACAGGTCATCTTCTCTCAACCCATCTTTACTAGCACTACAGGTCATCTTCTCTCAACCCATCTTAACTAGCACTACAGGTCACCTTCTCTCAACCCATCTTAACTAGCACCACAGGTCATCTTCTCTCAACCCATCTTAACTAGCACCACAGGTCATCTTCTCTCAACCCATCTTTACTAGCACTACAGGTCATCTTCTCTCAACCCATATTAACTAGCACTACAGGTCATCTTCTCTCAACCCATCTTAACTAGCACTACAGGTCACCTTCTCTCAACCCATCTTTACTAGCACTACAGGTCATCTTCACTCAACCCATCTTAACTAGCACCACAGGTCATCTTCTCTCAACCCATCTTTACTAGCACTACAGGTCATCTTCTCTCAACCCATATTAACTAGCACTACAGGTCATCTTCTCTCAACCCATCTTAACTAGCACTACAGGTCACCTTCTCTCAACCCATATTAACTAGCACTACAGGTCATCTTCTCTCAACCCATCTTAACTAGCACCACAGGTCATCTTCTCTCAACCCATCTTTACTAGCACTACAGGTCATCTTCTCTCAACCCATATTAACTAGCACTACAGGTCATCTTCTCTCAACCCATCTTAACTAGCACTACTGGTCATCTTCACTCAATCCATCTTAACTAGCACCACAGGTCATCTTCTCTCAACCCATCTTTACTAGCACTACAGGTCATCTTCTCTCAACCCATATTAACTAGCACTACAGGTCATCTTCTCTCAACCCATCTTAACTAGCACCACAGGTCATCTTCTCTCAACCCATCTTAACTAGCACCACAGGTCATCTTCTCTCAACCAATCTTAACTAGCACTACAGGTCACCTTCTCTCAACCCATCTTAACTAGCACTACAGGTCATCTTCTCTCAACCAATCTTAACTAGCACTACAGGTCATCTTCTCTCAACCCATCTTAACTAGCACCACAGGTCATCTTCTCTCAACCCATCTTAACTAGCACTAAAGGTCACCTTCTCTCAACCCATCTTAACTAGCACTACAGGTCACCTTCTCTCAACCCATCTTAACTAGCACCACAGGTCATCTTCACTCAATCCATATTAACTAGCACTACAGGTCATCTTCTCTCAACCCATCTTAACTAGCACTACAGGTCATCTTCTCTCAACCAGTCTTAACTAGCACTACAGGTCATCTTCTCTCAACCAATCTTAACTAGCACTACAGGTCATCTTCTCTCAACCCATCTTAACTAGCACCACAGGTCATCTTCTCTCAACCCATCTTAACTAGCACTACAGGTCACCTTCTCTCAACCCATCTTAACTAGCACTACAGGTCACCTTCTCTCAACCCATCTTAACTAGCACTACAGGTCATCTTCTCTCAACCAATCTTAACTAGCACTACAGGTCATCTTCTCTCAACCCATCTTAACTAGCACCACAGGTCATCTTCTCTCAACCCATCTTAACTAGCACTACAGGTCACCTTCTCTCAACCCATCTTAACTAGCACTACAGGTCATCTTCACTCAATCCATCTTAACTAGCACCACAGGTCATCTTCACTCAATCCATATTAACTAGCACTACAGGTCATCTTCACTCAACCCATCTTAACTAGCACTACAGGTCATCTTCTCTCAACCAATCTTAACTAGCACCACAGGTCATCTTCACTCAATCCATATTAACTAGCACCACAGGTCATCTTCACTCAACCCATCTTAACTAGCACTACAGGTCATCTTCTCTCAACCAATCTTAACTAGCACTACAGGTCATCTTCTCTCAACCCATCTTAACTAGCACTACAGGTCATCTTCTCTCAACCCATCTTAACTAGCACTACAGGTCACCTTCTCTCAACCCATCTTAACTAGCACTACAGGTCACCTTCTCTCAACCCATCTTAACTAGCACCACAGGTCATCTTCTCTCAACCCATCTTTACTAGCACTACAGGTCATCTTCTCTCAACCCATATTAACTAGCACTACAGGTCATCTTCTCTCAACCCATCTTAACTAGCACCACAGGTCATCTTCTCTCAACCCATCTTTACTAGCACTACAGGTCATCTTCTCTCAACCCATATTAACTAGCACTACAGGTCATCTTCTCTCAACCCATCTTAACTAGCACTACAGGTCACCTTCTCTCAACCCATCTTTACTAGCACTACAGGTCATCTTCACTCAACCCATCTTAACTAGCACCACAGGTCATCTTCTCTCAACCCATCTTTACTAGCACTACAAGTCATCTTCTCTCAACCCATATTAACTAGCACTACAGGTCATCTTCTCTCAACCCATCTTAACTAGCACTACAGGTCACCTTCTCTCAACCCATATTAACTAGCACTACAGGTCATCTTCTCTCAACCCATCTTAACTAGCACCACAGGTCATCTTCTCTCAACCCATCTTTACTAGCACTACAGGTCATCTTCTCTCAACCCATATTAACTAGCACTACAGGTCATCTTCTCTCAACCCATCTTAACTAGCACTACTGGTCATCTTCACTCAATCCATCTTAACTAGCACCACAGGTCATCTTCTCTCAACCCATCTTTACTAGCACTACAGGTCATCTTCTCTCAACCCATATTAACTAGCACTACAGGTCATCTTCTCTCAACCCATCTTAACTAGCACCACAGGTCATCTTCTCTCAACCCATCTTTACTAGCACTACAGGTCATCTTCTCTCAACCCATATTAACTAGCACTACAGGTCATCTTCTCTCAACCCATCTTAACTAGCACTACAGGTCATCTTCTCTCAATCCATCTTAACTAGCACCACAGGTCATCTTCTCTCAACCCATCTTTACTAGCACTACAGGTCATCTTCTCTCAACCCATATTAACTAGCACTACAGGTCATCTTCTCTCAACCCATCTTAACTAGCACTACTGGTCATCTTCACTCAATCCATCTTAACTAGCACCACAGGTCATCTTCTCTCAACCCATCTTTACTAGCACTACAGGTCATCTTCTCTCAACCCATATTAACTAGCACTACAGGTCATCTTCTCTCAATCCATCTTAACTAGCACTACTGGTCATCTTCACTCAATCCATCTTAACTAGCACTACAGGTCATCTTCTCTCAACCCATCTTAACTAGCACTACAGGTCATCTTCTCTCAACCCATCTTAACTAGCACTACAGGTCATCTTCTCTCAACCCATCTTAACTAGCACCACAGGTCATCTTCACTCAACCCATCTTAACTAGCACTACAGGTCACCTTCTCTCAACCCATCTTAACTAGCACTACAGGTCATCTTCTCTCAACCCATCTTAACTAGCACTACAGGTCATCTTCTCTCAACCCATCTTAACTAGCACTACAGGTCATCTTCTCTCAACCCATCTTAACTAGCACTACAGGTCATCTTCTCTCAACCCATCTTAACTAGCACCACAGGTCATCTTCACTCAACCCATCTTAACTAGCACTACAGGTCATCTTCTCTCAACCCATCTTAACTAGCACTACTGGTCATCTTCACTCAATCCATCTTAACTAGCACTACAGGTCATCTTCTCTCAACCCATCTTAACTAGCACTACTGGTCATCTTCTCTCAACCCATCTTAACTAGCACTACTGGTCATCTTCTCTCAACCCATCTTAACTAGCACTACTGGTCATCTTCTCTCAACCCATATTAACTAGCACTACTGGTCATCTTCTCTCAACCCATCTTAACTAGCACTACAGGTCATCTTCTCTCAACCCATCTTAACTAGCACTACTGGTCATCTTCTCTCAACCCATCTTAACTAGCACTACTGGTCATCTTCACTCAGGCCATCTGTTAAGAATGCTTCCTCTGACTGAGAGCTCACAACCTGAACTTTTATTTTTTCTTTGTTGCATTTAAAAAAAATCTTTGTTTGTTTGCTTTGAGATTTGCCTTCTGATTTGTTTTCATTTTTGGGGGTTAATTTAGTTGAATTCCTCTAAAGCTTTTTGTGAAATGTGCATGGATAATATTCCTCAATCTGCCTTAGAGCACTGTACAAACCCAGCACACTGTAAATTTATACTTTAAAGGTAAAAATAAATAAATGGTATTTTAATTATTTGTCTAATACTCTGTTCATTATTAGGTTATGCTTAAAATATCTTATTTCTTGCCTGTAGCAAAACAGGAGAGATCTGGGTGTAGTATACTGGAGCTTAATGACATTAATTATGAAACAGAAGATTTCTACAGTGTATCTGTGCACTGTCATGGCCTACATAAACTGGAAACAGTTTGTCACTAAGCACGTGTGTTGTGGGCAATGAATTCTTTATAAAACGTTTGGCTGATAAGCGCAAACCTTCTTGAACTTTTCTCTAGTGTCTTCTCTTCATGGAAAAGCTTTACAGCCAATTAGTTATGATGATCCTCACAGCAGATGTGGTCTGAGTGGAAATCCTCAACGCTTCAAATTAACTCTATCAAAATCAACAACAGAGAATCTGTCTAAGTCACAAGCCCTCTTCTAATGTGCAAGAACACATTTTACAAACTGATTCGACACGTGTTACAAACAAATCAAATACAATGATAAAAGTCATACAGAACGTGAAAAAAGAAATACAGTCAATGCATCTGAGACTACATGTATCAATGTGATCTGTTACAACCAATGCACAAATGTTAAATTACTGACAAAATATTAGTGAACATATAGATTAAAACGACAGGGAGAAATGTGGATTAGGCCACATTTTCTGTTGTAAACAGAGCTCAATGTGGCACCGGCCTTCATAGTCTCGCGATATCTCAACCTGGTGATTTCTGTTCAGAGTCTCGCGATATCTCCCAATAAGGTGACTTGTGTTTAGAGTCTCGCGATATCTCACAACGCGGTGACTTCTATCGGCTCTCGTTGTCCAATAAAATGACGCGGTTTCCGCTGCGCTCTTATTTCACCCTCAGATTGAGAAAGAAACGCAGCTCGAGTTCCGTCGACACGAAGTCATCGGAAATAAAACATTAAAAGCGAAACATTTAGTTTTTATAGCAACGTGTATATATTTTGGAGAAATCTACTTTTTTTCTTTCCTTTTTTGGAAGTTGAAAATCTTATCGACAGGAATCGCAGGACGCGGCAGCAGCGCGAGCGACATACCGGCAAACAAAGAAACCCGATTGTCCGTGACATCAAACCTCTTCACTCGATAGTTATGAGTCATGTGCCCGTCGGTCTAGATCAGCAGGTAAGCTGGTGTCGATGGTGGATGTTTCGGGTGTGTTTTGGATAAAGTTGTTAATCCGCGGTGCGTGTTTAAGATGGAGGTGCTGCTGCTGTAGATGAAGCGGATGATGGCGGAGCTGCGGCGCGTTTATTTACAGGATCACACGCGTCTCGGTAAAAAAATATGTCAGGCCGGTTTGATTTGAAAACGGTTGATCTTTGTGTAGTTTTAATTGTGTATTGTAACATTCAGTCAGTTCGCAGGAAATAATTAAAGATCGACCAGAAAAACTTTCCGATTGTGAATTAATTCCGTTGCGCTTCGGGCCTTTAATTAAACCGTCTCTGGTCTCGTGTTTAATCCGCTCTTGATTTGACGGTAATTTACTTTCACGGATGTTTATCAAGACATCCGGTACAATCTCATTCCACCGATAGACCTGTAGAGAAATTACACTTTATTAATTTGATTGGCAATCGTTTTGTTAAAAGGAAACAACCGGAAGTGAAAATATTGATTTTTAGAACACCTTGAATCTTCCAAAAACATTCGATGTCAGTTATTTGACTAAAGTGTTTTTTTTCTCCATTTACTCAATGTAATCTTTGTTTTGTAACTGGCTTAAACACGTGTGTTGTAAATGATGTACATGTTGGTAAAGTGAACCGCTCGACCATCACTTTCATTTCGCCTCATTTTCTGGACGTGTTTTGCGTCGTATGTCGCAGCATTAATCATGTAAGCAAACCAGGTCTTTTCTCTTCTGTTTTTATTTTTTTTTATTAATTTTTTATTGGCTTGTGTTTGTTATACATAAACAGTGATTTATCACTTGCAATAAATCTGCAGTAAATGTTTCTGCTGATTTGGGAGAGATGTGTCATCTGTACTTCACTGATATTGATCCTGTTGTTCGGTGCTCGTGTTCTCTCTGGCGACCTCGTGCGGCAGCACCGCGTTTATTCCCCTCATTCTGCCCTCTTTTACCATTCCCTCTCTTCTACAGCTCGCTGTCCTAGACTTGAACTCTGCTGATGTTCAAGGAATCCCTGGAAGTGAGTGTTTCTTCAGTCAAACTCCTGCTCTGTTTTCATTCAGAACGAGTTGATTTCTGCTCTAGATGATAAATGAATGGTATCTCCGAAACACTGTTTGTATGTTTGCCATTCTAACAAAGTCTGTCTGTCATCAGGGCGTTACATTCCACCTCATTTAAGGAACAAAGAATCTTCCAAAAATGGTACGTAAACCTCCTGTGAGCTCTTCTGAACTCCACTTCGGCATGCCCTGTTAACTCATATCAAATTCCAATGACATGCACTTCATCTTTTGTAATTTTATGATGCGTTGCTCGTTAGCTCAATGTTTATCTAGATATGTAAAGTTTACTGCTTGTTTCTATCTACGTGCCAGTGCACTAGAGTCCTGAAATAGATGTATGTCTTGTTTCTGTTTGTGCATGTGTGCTGTTGTGTAGTTTTAGTGAAGTCTCCCCACACGTCATACACACATAGTGGTTTTCCACTAGATCCTGATTTTCTCAATGTGCCATTTTTATGTTGCTCAGTTTTTTTGTGCGTGTCCCAAATCGCACACTTCTGCACTATTTTGTGGTGTGAGTATGTTTACAACTAAATGTGTATATAACGAGTACCCAGATGAAGTGCTTCAACCCGGGGAGAATGGAATGTCGAACACTTTTTGCGTTCTACGGACCTGACTTGCCAACTTGGCTGAGTGGGCGGAGTTACCTGGCCGAAATGTTGGCCTGACAAAATGATTATAAATGGAGAACGTAGCAACTACGAAAACTTGTGAAAATGGCATCTTACAAATGAGTTGAGCGCTTTACCATCACATCATGCTTTTTGGATATGTACATTGAGTGTAGAATTGAGTTTGGCTATGATTATGTCCGCTGAACAATGGCGACTGCTGTGTAGTAAATACAGTTTAGTGTTCCAATTGGGATGATATTACACTGAAAATTCATACACGAAATGGCTGAGTGTATAGTGCATCATTTGGGACACAGCTACACTTGCAAATATAATTTCCCCAGTGGCACAACTGATCAGTACACCTACATGTTAGGATCATGCTACATGTGTCTATAATCCAACCGAGGCTTTCTTGAAACATTGGCTGTGACCCTCTGCAGTTTAAGTTTCCGTTGAGTTGCACCTTGATCATTCGTGGTGGTATGGCTCCAGAATCCTGACTACGTTTTTTTTCTTTTAGCAGGAGCTTTTTCCTCTGGTAGACAGAGCGGTTACTCAGTGGAACCAGGAAGCTGTAAGTCTCTCATGACAGCCTTTCGCTTAGGGAAGCTTTGAGGGGAAAATCTCATCCTCAAATATGCATGGTACCATGCCGTTTCATCCATTAATTGGTCTGAAAACACTTTTTGGAATCGTAACTAACATTTATGCTGTCACTTGGTTTATTTTGGCCACATTCATGTTTGCCAACAGACACCAATTTCCAAAATGTCATTCACAGGCATGGGTAGAGAGATGGGAAATAATGACATAAGAGTGCCTACAAATCTGGAATAGAGGAGCATGTCCAAATGCTCCTGAAATAAGTTCTACATGTCGTTTTTGTTAATTTACAGTGGCAGTTTTACTTTAATTTCTCATCTGCAAGTTGTAACAATTTTGCAACTGAGGGCAGAATATTTAACCAGTGCCAAGAAGTGTTCAGCTTTACTAACTGCTTGATTACCCAGTGCAGGACGCTCGACTCCTGCTGAAGGCTTCATCTGATGACTCTCAGTAGGGCTGGGAAAACCCATTCTGTTACAAATCGTGATTCTTGAGACAAACCATTTTAAAATAGTCTCCCTGATGAGAAATATATGATTTATATAAAAATAAAACAAGTTTAGCTTAATGCTAATACCATGATTGATTGTTAAATGCAGGAAGCTATATTTGTTCAACAGGAACCAGTTTTCTCTGAAGTTTCTTCTCTTTAATTCGTTATGTTCAGTCCTTAATGTTGCATCCATCAAAGCGCCATTTGATAAAGCTCAGTCGACAGCGTTTGTGGCATAATGTTGTTTAACACAATTTATTTAAATGTTTACAATAAAGCACAGATGTGTGTTCCAGTGAGACACTTGCAGTGGAATTCAATGAGGTCCATTTTTAGAGAGTTTAAAGTCAGAAATGTGACTCTTATAATTTTATAAAAGCACTTACATTTATTATTGGATAAAACTGATGTACTGTATTATTTGAGCTGTAAAGTTGTTTAAATTTGTATTATACAGTCATTTTAGGGTTGTTAATGAGTAAAATCATGTTAACATACATATTGTTTATGTCTTGTGTTTATACTTTTGAAACAGTATTTTAATGTGTACAGATTAAACCCCAGTGACTTGCATTGGAAGTCTGGAACACACATTTGTGATTTTTTTTTTTTTTTTTTTTTTTTTTTTTTTCAATTTGGAATTCCCAATGTGCTCGAAGTCCTCGTCTGAGAGAGTCAACCCGCACATCTTGTCGTGACTTGAGTGTGTTGCCATGGAGACGTAGCACGTGTGGAGGCTTCACGCTATTCTCCGCGGCATCCACACACAACTCACCACACGCCCCACTGAGAGCGAGAACCACATCTCCTCGTGGTGGTGATTAGTGGTTCTCTCAATGGGGTGTGTGGTGAGATGTGTGTGGATCGTGGAGAGTAGCATGAGCCTCCACATGCTGTGAGTCTCCACGGTGTCATGCACAACGAGTCACGTGATCAGATGCGCGGATTGACGCTCTCAGAAGCGGAGGCATCTGACACTCGTCCTCTACCACCCGGATTGAGGGGAGTTACCGCGCCACCACGAGGACCTGCTAAGTAGCAGGAATTGGGCGTTACAACATTGGGAGAAAAGTGGATATAAAAGTGTATAATAAATAAATGATTAGTTTAGCAGTAAAAAGGCGTATCCGTATGTTGGATGCAATAAACTACATGTTGTGCAATATTTATAATCTAACAGCTGTGAGTGTCACTCCGTGTCATGAGCTCCAGGTAATTGAAGCGCATCGATCAATCACAACATTAAATAACAATACTTAAAAATTGCATTACATTTCGATTCTGCATTTAAATATTGTAATCTGAAATCGGGTGGTCCGTGGCAGTTCCCAGCCCTATTTCGGAGTGCATTAAGTGTTGACTAACTCTGCCCTCTTTCTCTTGAACGAAGATTCTCCTGGCGGATGGGATAATGGACGCAGCAATGGCTTTGTGAATGGCTACCAAGATGGCCGTGACAACCGCATGAACGGAGGCAACGGTTTTGGTGGCCGTGGCACTATGCGCAATGACCGTGGTGGAAGAGGAGGGTTCCGGGGCAAAACGAGTGGCACCTACAACCCCGTACAGCCAATGCAGAATGCAGGCAGGTGTCTTTAGCAATATAGTGGAGTTGTGGTGGCACAGAAAAACACGTTGAACCAATACCTTAGTATTTCCTACTTTATATTCACTTTTTTGATCTTGAATAGGGTTTGGCTATGATAATAAAGATGCAGGTGGATGGAATACCCCAAAAGATAATGCCTACAACAGCTTTGGTGGACGCTCTGACAGAGGCAAATCTTCTTTCTTCAATGACAGAGGGTCTTCCTCCAGAGGACGGTGAGGGAATGACCTACCTTCGTAAGGGTGTCTGCAGCCACTTCTGGCTTTATCTGAAGTGGTGTTGTGCTTTGCAGGTATGAGCGTGGAGGTTTTGGCGGAGGTGGGAACAGCCGTTGGGCGGAGGACTCAAGAGACGATGAAGACTGGTCCAAACCATTGCCCCCCAACGAGCGACTGGAACAGTAAGTGTTGCCCGAAGGCTACTTGAATGTTTATGATCAGAATTATGAGGTTTGTTTTGGGTGGATGAAAAGCAGATGCTTTGGGAAGTTCCATATTTCTTTCTGTCAAAAGACGAGCATGCTCTGGTTTGTAGTGATCGACCGATATGAGTTTTTAATGTTCGATGCTGATGTCCAGAGAACAGGGTTGCAGATAGGGCGATACAATGCCGATATATCACAGTTTAATATAGTAAATAACAATCATAAAATTACTGTTATGCCCCTTTTTACAAGATGTAATATAAGTCTCAGGTGTCCCCAGAATGTGTCTGAAGTTTCAGCTCAAAATACCCCACGGATCATTTATTACACCATGTTATGTTATGCCTCCTTTTTGGGTGGATTTAGTGTGTCTCTTTAAATGCAAATGAGCTGCTGCTCCCCGCCCCCTTTCCGGATGAGGGATGTGCCTCGGACACTACAGCAACAACAAATCAGAACCCATATGACTGTCATATGTGTTTACGCTGTCAGAGTTAAGCCATATATGTATATGAATATACATCTCCATGAATACAATGGGAACTTTAGCTGCATTAGCCGTTGAATCCGCTAACAAGCACATTTGGAAAGGCGATTTGCAAACATCAAATCACTTTGTCACACTACCATGTACACGAGTGCAACAGTAGGTGAAAGTCTTGTGTGCCGTTCCGAGCAACATATCAGTCATGATAGTGTCGACACATATACCAATTACAATAAACATTTACACAACACGATAATAATGTGAAACATTCTCATAATATAAAGTGTGATACATCAGGATCTAAAGCTGGAACATGAACGGTTGGTGCTGATCCATGCTTGAGAACCTGTTTTATATTGACACATTCACGAAGCAATCCGGTGTAAAATTATTTTTATGCACAAACTTCAACACATTTTTCTATGTTTTGGGGGACATTTGCTTCAAAAACAAAACTTGTCCGCTGCGTCTTCAGCGGCTCTGATGCCGGAGTTCATGAAGACTCTTATTTACAGCAACAACAGCACACTTGAGACATTATTCTTCTCACTGTATCTGCTGCAGCGTGGCAAACTATGGCGGACTGTGTAGGTCACTATCAGAAATCTCAGTTTTGTTATAATATCTTTACATTTATTGTGTGGAAATAATTGTGATTACTCTTTAATATGCAAAGAAACACAAACCTGTAACGAGACATTCAATATCAATGTATAGATTATTAAGAAACTATATATAATGTAGCAGCAATATGAACAGTAATTCCAGTACAAGTCTTCAGTATAAAGAAACCAGTTTTCTTTGTTTCTTCTGCTTGTATCTGGATTTAAATGATTCAGATCTTTTGTTCAATTTGGTTGTAAGACATCTTTCCACTTCAGTTATTCTTTTAGGACCAATTCAATTAATTTGTAAACAAATAATAACACATATTATTCGAGCACTTTTTACCCTCTCACGCTTTTATTTTGACATCCTGAAGTGTCCAGGACGTCCTGTATGTGTCTGTTTGTGGTTCACATTAGTTTAATTCACTTATTCTAATTGTAGTAAAATGCTCCTCCGGTGCCGTTCTAAATGCATGTTATAAGTGAACCGAACGATTGAGCGTCTACATCTGATGTTGTTCGTGAGTAGCGTTCAAATATTTCTCATGGAGAAAGACCAAAACCGTTGAGAGAGGGGGAGAATGATGCAGACGAGCACTTTAACATAATGAGCTCAAACGCGTGCCTCTGATATGTGGACAGTTTAAATATACAGTGTTGCACACCGGTCTATTATTGTAGTAACACAATTGCACGTAACAACAAAACGAACCGTGACCGGTCATTTACATGTCTTGGTCGCTTCACATGCAAGCAGGCGACTCTCGGCGCCCAAGAACAAATTGGCCAAAGGGGAAAGTTTATCAGCCAATGCAGATAATGGTCAAAGTCAGAATGTCGTCGACCACTACTGATTTCCCATTGGTAATTACAACATTTTAGTGGTGCCCATGTGTACTCATTGTTTCCTTGCAGTGAGCTGTTCTCTGCAAGCAACACCGGGATTAACTTTGAGAAGTATGATGACATTCCTGTTGAAGCCACGGGTCATGACTGTCCTCCTCATATTGAAATTGTGAGTCATCTAATCCATATAACTTGTGGAGTTGAATTGAGATTGAATGTTCAGCTTCATGTTAAAGAGTTTGTGTTAATGTGATGCAGTTCCATGATTTGGAGATGGGAGAGATTATTATGGGTAATATAAATCTGAGCCGCTACACATGCCCAACTCCAGTCCAGAAGCACGCTATTCCAATCATCAAGTCAAGGAGGGACCTGATGGCGTGTGCTCAGACAGGTCAGACGTCATTAGCTTAGCATATTCACTTTTCTGACTGCTGAATGGTTGAGTGACAATTGAATGTTTTTGTTACAGGTTCTGGTAAGACTGCAGCCTTCCTGCTGCCAGTGTTGAGTCAGATCTACACGGATGGACCAGGAGAAGCCCTACAGGCTGCGAAGAACAGTGCACAGGTACTAGCGCTTTGTTTTTATCTGGGAATGGTGGAAAAATCAGCTTCACCCATGTAACCTATGTGAACTGATCGCATTCTTGTCCTTAGGAAAATGGGAAATATGGCCGCCGCAAGCAGTATCCCATTTCACTGGTTCTAGCCCCAACAAGGGAACTGGCTGTTCAGATCTATGACGAGGCCAGGAAGGTAATGACCAGCTTGACCAAACATCTCTATACTTTCCCACACTGGGCGTTTGTGTAATCTGTGGCGTTTTGTCTTTTCCTGAAGTTTGCTTACCGCTCTCATGTGCGGCCCTGTGTGGTGTATGGAGGAGCTGATATCGGCCAGCAGATTCGTGATCTAGAGAGAGGCTGCCATCTGCTGGTCGCCACACCAGGTCGTCTGGTGGACATGATGGAGAGGGGCAAGATTGGCATGGACTACTGCAAGTAAGCTAAGGCGCTTTGTTGTTTTCTGGATTGGTTTTGTTTGCGATCCATTAGGGCTGCACGAGTCAACACTGGATTTACTAGTCGTCAAATGTTTTTACACTTGCGTTTGGCTTTATATTTACAACGGATGCAGTTCAATTACTTCCATGTGCGTGTGCTTTTCTCACCCGTAGGGCTGGGATAAACGATTATTTTTTTAAACGATTAATCTAACGATTCATTTTTCCAGTTCGATTCGATTTTGATTATCTCCCCATTAATTGACTAATAGCAATTTATACATGTTGATTTACATATCTCAATGAAAAAAAAAATTCCTTAACATTGCAATATGTTTATTGCTCTTAAAATTCCAAAATAAAAGACTATACAAGTGCTAAGTAATGCATTCTTAGTCAGAGGTAGCATTCAATAACACCTTGAAGCCTTGAAAACACATCGGCCTAGCTTACTGAAAAAAGTGCATCTTTTAATTCTTTCAGAATAAAATAACAACAACTTGATGTCTAGCATTCAATAAAACAATAAAAAGGTCACCCAAAATACTTGTTTAGAGCAATTGAAAGAATACAGTAACCAATGTAAACTTGAGGGCTTTATGCTAATACAGAAGTGCTTTTCCAACACAGCGACAGTGGGAGCCAGCAGCCTGTCATGGCGTCCTTCCTGAACCAACAGAATTGAACATTTATGTTGAAAACACACAGGCCTAGCTTACTGAAAAAAGTGCATCTTTTAATTCTTCATTCACATAAAAATAACAACAACATAGTAATACACTCTGCCACTCACCTTTTTCTTAAACTCAAAAATAAAAAATAAAATTCAAGTAAAAGTGTACAAGAGCAAAATAATGCATTCTGATGTCTAGCATTCAATAAAAAAATTAAAAGGTCACCCAGCCACCCTTTCTTAGAGCTATTGAAAGAATACAGTAACTATTGTAAACTTGGGGGCTTTAAGCTAATACAGAAAGTAAATAATGAAAATAAACATTCAGAATTCAACATTTATGTTGAACATACTGAAAAAAAGCATCTTCATTCACATGCAAATAACAACTTACACTCTGACACTTTCAGCTTAAGAATACTGTGTGTGTGTGCGCGCAGCGCCTCTTCAGGTGCTGGTGCATTGCCGTGGTGCTAGAATGGAAGGCCATCTCCATTTTGCAAAGACGACATATCACGGAATTGTTTCCTTTTAAATTAAAGAATTCCTATACTTTAGAGCAACGAGTGCGTGCCGCCTTGCACTTCTGATAGTCTGAGGAGCCACTCGTGTTGCTACTACTCTCGGGCGCCGCCATCTTTGTTTTGGGTCTGACGAATCGACGCGCATATTTTGCGTCAACGTATTTTTTGCGTTGTCCCAGCCCTACTCACCCGTTAGCAAGATGAGCAAAGTAGCTTTGAAATCACTTCGGTGGTGGTGCAGGAAGTGGATTACTGAAATGTTGACTTGCGTGTCACAATGGAGGTTTTCACATTTGAGTCGTCTTTTAAATCTGTGAGTGTTGCAAGTTATTTTCCCACTGAGCGGTCTTTCAACTGTAGGATAATCGCCTCCGGGGCGTCTGGTCCCGTCTTTCACTGGACCATGTTGAAGACATTATTGTTTTATCCTCTTTTCTTCCAATCTGGAACGCCCAATTCCCACTACTTAGTAGGTCCTCGTGGAGCCGTAGTGACTCACTCAATCCGGTTGACTGCGGACGAATTTCAGTTGCCGCCGTGTTTGAGACCGTCAATCCGCGCATCTTACTTGAGTGCGTTACCACGGAGACGTAGCGTGTGTGGAGGCTTCACGCCATTCTCTGCGGCATCCACACACAACTCACCACACGCCCCACCGAGAGCGAGAACCACATTATAGCGTCCACGAGGAGGTTACCCCATGTGACTCTACCCTCCCTAGCAACTGGGCCAATTTGGTTGCTAAGGAGACCTGGCTGGTGTCACCCATCACGCCCTGGATTCAAACTCACGACTCCAGGTGTGATAGTCAGCGGCAATACTCACTGAGATACACAGACCCCCATGTTGACAATTTTTTTTTTTTTTTTTAAGATTGGATCAAATTTATGCCCCAAGTAGCCTAGAAAATGAGTTTTAGGATGGGTATGCCAAATAGTTATATTGTTTCCCCCTGATGATCTAGAAGGATATTTCAATGACATGTCGACTGGTTAAACTGGTTTTATTCTGCGTGTACGTCATGTTTGGAACAATACATCAGCTTAATTGTACATTACTGAGGCCTGTTCTATCCCAGCTTTATTTTTACATCATATCTGTTATTGGATAACTTCACTGAACAGCTGTCATAGAAGATCAAATGCTAATGCACGTCATGAGATGTTTTATTTAACAATGTCTTGACCATTTTGTCAAGTAACTAACTTGGTGATTTCCATTTAGACTATTCAATCCGAGTTCAATAAATACGGCTGTATTCAGTAACATTGTTTCAGTGAATGTGTGTTCTACGTTTAATGAACAACGATCATAACGAACATCAAGCCCGTCATAGTTAAATGCCCCTTTTCATCAGAGTTGTAAATAATTTTTTGACTAGTTGGCCCAATTTATGTTTAAATGTCAGTGAAATGAAATATACTGCACATTCACAAGAGTTCTCTTTGGTAGAGGATAACCTGTTTTAATAATTGTGGAATAATTTCTGACATGATCTTCTGGTGATCTCAGTTTGGTGTATGAAAATTATGGTTCAGTATATTGTTTAAATTGTAATTATATTGTATGATTTTAAGAATACCCATTTTGTTTCCCACTGATTGGGAAAACGCCCATTTTTGTTCTGCACTCTGAGATTTGTCTCCGCATACTTTTCAAAATAAGAGTCCCCAGTGTCTTTTCGGCTTGGTTATTAATAAAACTCCAACACTATTCACTTCTGGTTATTTTGTGATTTTGGTTGCACACTAATTTGAACACTATATATTAGTGTTGTCACTATCAACATTTCAGTGGTTTCAGGAGCGCATTTAAAAAGTTGCTTTTCATTTACTTGATTATTGAACTGCATGTTTCCTTCATTGCTCAAGTGTTTTTAAGTAGCGCCTGAATTCAGTTTTATTTACTAAATTTTTTCCTTTTTGTTATTATTTTCCAGAACTCCATGTTTTAAAGTTTAATTTCATTATCAAAATAGTGTCTAATTAATTTATTACTATTAACACAAAGTGAAAAGGGCTTTTCAACATGTCATTGTCTTGTTCTATTGTGTTGTTATTATTACAGTGAAAATTACATTTTACTCTGCAGTCGTAATATATTTGTCTCAATTTCAGGCATCTATAATTTATTTTGATTCATGCTTTTATTATGACGTGTTTGCCGTAAGCTTCACTTTTGCGGATTATCGGTTCGACTCGTCCCGCTGTGATCATTGAGTGTTCGGTACTGCAGAAACACATTACATCTTATTTTAGTATCTACTGTACTTTTGACTTCTGCTATATTCAGCTCTGGGAAATAGAAGACCACTCAATGTTTCTTAATCAGCATCTCCATGTATGGCACCCATTCCAGCGTCTGTCGAATTCCTGCTTGAATTTTTGTGCCAGCAGTGGCATAAAGTCACCCAACAGTGACGTGTGAGACTGGCAGAGAGCATGAAAGCTGTGATTGAAAATCTGGATTTTTCCAGCAAATACTGAGATTGAACTGTTCCTAAGTTAAAATATTAGTGTTGCGGTGTTTAAAATAAGTGTTGATGTTATCGCATCATCCAACAAATTATTGAATACCGCACTTCTCCTAAATATCGTGCAGCCCTACTATCCATTATGATTGTGCAACTCTCACCGGCCTATTTAAAATGTTCCCTTTGGAAAGAGTTTTTGTCCCACTTACTCTGACCTCTGTGCATCTGTCATTAGTTACTTGGTGCTGGATGAAGCTGACAGGATGTTGGATATGGGATTTGAGCCACAGATCCGCCGTATTGTTGAGCAGGACACCATGCCTCCTAAAGGTGTACGTCAGACCATGATGTTCAGCGCCACCTTCCCGAAGGAGATCCAGGTGAGCATTTCAGGCGACATGTCTGTCAAAGACCTCAGGATGGGTGTGGCTTGACTTGAAAGGCTAGTTTATCATTTATTTAACTTTTGGGGATGTCTGATTTGATTTTGGTGTCTTGTTGTTTCTTAGATCTTGGCTCGTGATTTCCTGGAGGACTACATCTTCCTGGCTGTGGGCAGAGTTGGCTCCACCTCTGAGAATATCACCCAGAAGGTGGTGTGGGTTGAAGAAAATGACAAAAGGTCCTTCTTGCTTGACCTACTCAATGCCACAGGTAATTTAGTTTGATAGCTCCTAAATGCACTTGTCTTTGATTTAATTTTGATATTGCTATGACGACAGTCCGCTCATACACAGGAAGTGTTGCGTTTGAGAAGTGTCATTAAATAACCAGTTGACTTTGGGTGTTGGATGAAGTCTTTTAAGGGATTAAGTTCAATGGAAAGATCCTTGTTTTATATTAGTCATATAAATGTTCTCTAGCTCAGTGGTTTTCAAACAGGTCCTGGAGGCCCTCCAGCACTGCACATTTAGCATGTCACCCTTTTCTGACACACCCGGTTTAAGTCTTGGGCTGCACTAATGAGCTGATGGTTTGAGTCGGGCGTGTTTGAGAGTCATCCATCATGTGCCGTGTTGAGGGGCCCCCAGGACCGGTTTAGGAACCACTGACCATACTGCAGTAGAGAAGTGATGCCTGCTTAACCACCTCCTGAACATAGAGCTTCATCTTTAGCAATGTGAACTATATAAAGATTTAAACTGAACAGTTTTCTTGAAGCTCATCATGAGGTCTTATTTCATTCAGTTATTCCAACTGAGGTTCAGGACAATACTGGGGAGAACGTAGAAAAACCTGGTGAGTAGAGACGTGTTTATCTCCCCACTGGAAGTGGAACGAATGCAAGTCTCATCACTTTATTTTGCTTGAACATTGTTTGTCCTCCCAGCCATTTTCCCCCTCATGAGTTGGTTCTGGAACGTGTTAGAATTACAAATATAGTTAACGCCCCCCACATGCAAACACACACAATAATGCACCTTTCCAGTGTTGCATTTGTGCGTTTGGATCGGTGCATGCAACCAATGCCATGTTGAATTTTTAAAGGTACATGACCGCTGTATTTTACTTGCATTAAGCAGGGAAACACGTGGTTGTCAGCATGGCTAGGACTAGAGTAATCTTCTGAATTTGATGTAAAATTCACACCTATTCAAATTCTTGTCACTCCTCCTCTGCTGCCATTCATTAGCTTCTAATCTTCTGTTGTTATTCAGTGATACTTTATGGACAGAAGGTTTTTGATGTCAGATGTTAATTTGCCTCATTGTCCAACAGGTAAAGAGTCTCTGACTTTAGTCTTTGTTGAGACCAAGAAGGGAGCTGATGCTCTTGAGGACTTCCTGTACCGTGAAGGCTATGCCTGCACCAGTATCCACGGTGACCGTTCTCAGAGAGACCGTGAGGAAGCGCTCCACCAGTTCCGCTCTGGGAAATGCCCCATCTTAGTTGCCACTGCTGTACGTCAGTCTTTATTTTCTTTAATTTCTCAGATAATGTTGGTGCAGTTCTCTGAAATGGTGTTGTTACACAGGTGGCTGCTCGTGGTCTGGACATCTCCAATGTCAAACATGTCATTAATTTCGACCTGCCTAGTGACATTGAAGAATACGTTCACCGCATTGGACGTACTGGTCGTGTAGGCAACCTTGGTAAGTGCAAAAGAAGATTTGATTGAAGTGTGTGTGTGTGTATAGTGTTATCGCACATTGTTTATTTTCAGAGCACAGCGGTTAACTCCCAATTCAGTGCAGAGCCTCACTGTTTATTTCCACAGGTCTTGCCACATCATTCTTTAATGATAAGAATGGCAACATCACCAAGGACCTGCTGGACATCTTGGTGGAGGCCAAACAGGAAGTACCATCCTGGCTGGAGAGCCTGGCCTATGAGCACCAACACAAGAGCAGCACCCGTGGACGCTCCAAGAGGTGACTTGTTTTTCAGCCCTCATTTCTCATTTAGTCGTCTTTCCATCCTCTGGGCACCTGATTAAAATGTTTGTCATTTGTCAGGTTCTCTGGTGGTTTTGGTGCCCGGGACTACCGTCAGACCAGCAACAACACCAGCAGCGGAGGCTTCGGAAGTCGTGGTGGCCGTAGCGCAGGGGGCCATGGTGGAAACCGTGGATTTGGCGGTGGTAAGGGTTTGTTTTGCTCAGGAATACCCATATCTGGGGGGTGAGCCTTGGTGGCGTTTTGCTTGGGTTTCCTCCCTAATTATCAGTGTATTCGCATGAGAACGTAGATCTCGAGTATTTATTGCTGTACTTTCACTCTTACCTGGTATTTCTGGTCCTCAGGTGGCTTTGGCAACTTCTACAGCAGTGATGGCTATGGAGGAAACTACTCCCAGGTGGACTGGTGGGGAAATTAAGACTCCTTCCCTTGACCTCTTCACCCCCCACCCCACTCCCCACAACTACAGTGGATCACCATGCCAAACACACTGAATGGAAACCACATGTACCATAGCCAGACTATATTACCCTGTGTAGCTTTGAAGAACTTTGCAGTACATTTACAGCTGTGATTCTCTTGACCGCATCCGGAAGAGGGTGTCTTTCCACAGGATATGGGGATGCCAGGATAACTGGAGGTTTGGCTGCAGCAGGAACCGATCTCCTGATACGCGGGCAAAAGGAGAACGAAAATTTGCTTTAGGTTCTTGGACTCTAGTTTTCCACTACATCTCATTTCTTTGTGCAAAATGAGAATCATTTGTTTATGTACTGTGCCTTTAAATTTAGACTTTTTTTATTTTTTTTAATGTGCGGCTGACACTTGGCCTAATTTGTCCCCCACCCCCCCAACCGCAGTTCTTTATTTTCCCTCAAATGATTTTTGTTTTGGAAGGCAAAAAATAAGCTTGGACGTAATCAAACCTTGGCAAACTCTGGGATGGTATGTCACAACCTCATTTTGAACTTAAAATTATAATGGGGTCATCGGTGCGCCTGAACACCCCCTCCCCCGATTGGATTTTACCCTCTTGTGTGGTAGAAACCATCACAAGAATTAAAAATATCATTCTAAAAGGAAAAGATCTTGCTCACTCTATCCTGGAGAGGTACCTATTAGAGAGACGGTAGTCTTCTGAAAAAAGAAAACAAGCCATTCTAGTTTATGATTGTAAATTTCATTGTCGTGAAGTCATTGAGCCGCGCCTGCCTCCCGTCAATCCACTTGCTAATTGTAGCATTAAGGCAGCTAGTTCAGTACCACATACTAGCTGTTGAGTGGAGTTTAATCATTCACATTTGTTACTTGACCTGTTTTGGCGGTAGCAATCAGAAGTTTTTTTTTTTTTTTACCGTTCTTGATCTTGATGAAATGGGTTCGGCTCGTGATGACTTCCATACTGGAAAGTTAAAATGGCTACTCTCGGACCACGGCGTCAGAGCGGACTGGCCATGAAGGCTAAGCCCGTCTGAAGTAATCCGCATGCTAGTGTTGTTGTTTTTTGGTCAAGGAGATTTTCGAACCGATTTCTGCAGCAGGCTTCTGTGTTCGTTACAGGTAACATTTGTTCACATTTTGTTTTCTCTTTTTCAAGCTGCGTTGAATTCCTAAAGACATCCTTGGGCTTACTCTACAGACACGGCTCCCGTTTGACCTCCCCAACAGCCCCCAAGTTTACGGCGGGTTGTGTTCAGTCGAAATCAGTGTGTACGGAGAACTGCACAGGCTGGCAGGGGTGCAGTTGTGCTGTAAATGAGACTTTTATTGGTTGGTTTGTAGTGGAGGAGGTTTCTATGGCATTTGGCCAAAGACAGGGCCAAACTTTTAATTTCCCATCTACCCTTTATATCTCGTACGTTACGGCGGCTGCGGTTCAGCTGCTGTGAGGTACTCTAGAAATGAAGTCAGCTGCTAGTCGCTGGCGGTCTCGCCTTTTAACGGGCACAATGCCCGATGAGGGTGGGCAGGATACGTTTAACTGAAGTGCAATAGATTTTACTCTCGTGTGTCGTGCCTTTTGATGTATAGAGTTGGAAAAGGTGATCTGAAGCGAATGCATGGACAGTATTGTGGTAACTTGAGAGGAGTGGTGCTACTTTAGGTCTAGGCCCTTCTGTGTTTATGCCCATCAAGTTTTACAAACGTTGTTTTATTGCACATTTAGGGTTTTATATAAATGTCTTTGAGTGCGTGTCCTTAAGCTTCCTACTATTGTGTGTGAAGATTGTGAAAAACGCAGCTTGTTTACAAAAGGGGGAAGGGTTCTCCAATAGTTAACCAGGATCGATTTGGGACCAGGGGGATTAGCAGTGGGGAATTTAGCTATTTGCACACAGATTACTAGATTCTACTTTTGCTGCTAGTTTGTGTAATTTATTAAGCATTTTTGAGAAATATTTATTTTTATAAGCCAAAAAGTGAGAGTTTCAAGTAACTTGACCAAAAGACAGTACAAAAACACTGGCACTTGAATGTTGAATGTCACCCGTATGCGTGAAATTTATATTTTTCGGGGTAGTGTGAGCTTTTTAATGTTTAAGTTCATTTTGGACTCTAAATCCTAAAATCTGTACATTTGGTCCCGCTGACTGAATGTTTCGATCCGATCAATCACATGCTCAATTGGAAGCCAAAAAAGCGACTCAACCATGCCAAGGTTTGGGGAAAAAGTTACAGAAATATTTTTCTAAATGTGTATCGGTGTAAAGTGTTCAGATTCTACATTTCGATTTTAGTTTTTCTTTCGTTTGGATCTTTACCCCAGTGAATGTCTGGCACACGGCAATCTTAACAAACATGTGTTCTCTATTGTTGCATTTGCATTTTGGGCTATGGGGGTCATGTTCTCTGACAGGTTTGGGTGTAAATTCAGTCTTAATTCCAAAATTTGTCAAGTAATGAAGTTAAAGTGTTAAAAGCATGAAATGAGTGGCTTTTTAATTCCCCAAATCTTGTGAAAGAACATCGCCGGAGCCCTTAGATTAGAGTATTTGCTTTGTGTACTAGGTTAGAGGCTGTGCACTGCACGAAAAATGAAATGTGTGTTTGTATGATTTTAACACATTAAAGTTGGAAATTGCAAATATAGAAGTTGCTCAAGTGTCTTTGCAAAGGGTGACCTGTGGAACCACACACATGACTAAAGACTGATGTCCGATTCAATGCAGGAGTTTGTAAATGAACTGAAATTAAGATTAAAGACTTCAGTTCGTTTATAATGGACTTGTGCAGTCTTCTATTGCTTAATTATGAATTTACACCGATCTGTGGCACATGTTAAAGAACGCTGTTGATGTTGGAAATGATTTGTGACTATTAAAATCTGCTCTTTACAGAAGCACGCAATTCTCAACTGTTAAAATCTGCATTTCCGTATTTTACTGATTAAACTTTTGCTCTTCGTTGAGCAGCAACACATTGTTCAGGAATCAGACTGTTGGATGTGTCTCATTTCTGAGATTAAAGATTAACTTTAAAGCCCCATTATAACATCCGTTTATCAATCGCACATTTGGGAGTTTATGCTGATGTATGTAGTGAAGTTGATCATGTGTTCAGTTTTGCAGCACATTGAAGCAGTTTTCTCAAAGAGCACGCACAATTTATTTTAATATTTTTAATCTGATGAAATGAAGCACAATATGCCATCTGAGGGGTGGGCAGACTTAAATTGGGGTTGTGTTTTGGCCATCCTGTATCTCTGAATATTCTGCACTAATCTCCAGACGCATTTAAACCAGTTTATTTGTGGAGCTGATGTTTGTTTTAAACGAGCATTTCTAAGTGCCATCTGCGTGTTTTAATATAGCCTCCCAAACCTGGTCATCATCAGTGCCCACTGGCACATTGTTCTGTCATTCCTCATGTTTATGCATCTATCGTTTTCATTTTCACAGATGTCCTTCATATTAACTTTGATCCTTAAGCCGGTGTTTCCTAAACTGGGGAACGTGAGGTGACGATGGGAGTATCCGAACACATTCTTGAGATTTACAATTCTTTTAATTTCATTCGTCCAAAATGACATTCAAACGGAGTTCATGTTAAAACGAGCTGGTGCCTCATGAAGGGCAGATAAATGCAACAGCATCTTTGCAGTAAAATATAAAATGATGCATCTGATCGTGTGTGTTGTGTTGTGTTGTGTTGTGTTGTGTTGTGTTGTGTTGTGTTGTGTTGTGTTGTGTGTGTGTGTGTGTGTGTGTGTGTGTGTGTGTGTGTGTGTGTGTGTGTGTGTGTGTAACACGTGATGCGAGTCTGTTTTGCGCCAGACAGGTTTATTGGTGAAAGCTCTTTAAATGGATGTTTTGCTCTTTTACTCAAACTTGTCAGTTGTCCAAAATAAAATAAAAATTCTCTCCTAACCAGATCACAAGGTGAGACGCATATCTGATGAATTTTCATTCCGGTGTAAGTTAAAGTTTGATGACCGATGTCTCATGGACTGGTCCAGCCAAATAATTCTCCACATTCACACGCAGCAGCTTTCACTTTTATTATTCGTAATTTTACCTGAAATGTAATCTGGGATGTTTCCCAATCCAAAGGAAGGACTTCACTATACTATCAAATGGTTGAAATAAGAGAGGGGGCATCTATAGGGGGAGACGGTAGCAGGTATTGCATTTTAATAACATTAACCTTCACAATCATAGATACATGTAAAGACACCTGCCCACATCGCTCAAACCTTCTTATTAAGGGGTCAACATTAACTAAATCACACATTTTCTGGGAATAAAATACCCAAATACTTAATGCCCTGTTTAGGCCACTAAAAGGTGTCCGGCTGAAAAGCTGTTACTGTTGTCACTTATTCTCTGTTCTGTGGACTCTGATATGGTTTTTGTGTAATCCGTCCTTAGTTTCCCCCCGGGCTACACTACCCATAATGCACTGCCACCTGTTCCTAATCCTCACCTGTTCTCCATTCCCTCATCAGTGCCGTAGTGTATAAAATACCCTCCAGTTTTGTCAATTCCTTTTTAGTTCTTGTATTGTTATGTTGTTAAAGTGTTTAGTTGGTTATGTGATGTTTAGCATTATAGTTTGTTCCACTCCAGCGAGTTTCCTTGATTATTCCCTGAATTTGTTCCACTCCAGTGACTATTGTTAAAAGATAGAAAAGTTACTCCTGCTTCTCTTCTTCTACATAAACCTGACGTTACAGAAGAACTGAACCACCAACGGGAGCGTTCTTATTCTACTGGCACCGAACACATCGTGATTTGAGCTTTCAGGTGCACTTCTGGAGCGAATTATTCAAGACTTCCTCTCCTGGAATACACTAAAGTTCAACTTGTTTCCCTTTACCAGACACCTACCTCAAACCCATTTATGGAATTGACCTTTCATAGAATCACGGCCCTCCCGGAAGTAGGGAGTCTTTCTTTTGTTCAATACGTTCCGACCACCCTAGCCATACATCTCTCGCTCTTGTCATCCCCGAGACAAACCCTTGCTCCATTCCTTCCATGGCTCCGGTCACCAAGGTAACTCCACTCCTTTTCTCCCTTACACTGAATTATGGTGGGAACCCTGGGCCACAACCAGTGGCCACACCTGCCACTATACGAGCCAGTGCCCTTGCTTGGCATGGATAACGAGCTAGTACCCATGCCTGTAGCCTTGACCATCCCTGTAACCACACTTCCTGCTGGCCGGAAGAGGACTAGAAGGAAAAGGACACCACCTCTCCAGTCTCTGCCCATATTCACGACCACTGAGGCAGATCCCCAGTCTCTACCCGTCTGTGCTCTCTACCACGGGAATCGCTTCCCATTCATCCACGGCTCTTCTTTCGATCCTCCCTTCTCCTGCTGCTCTGCCTCTGGATCTGCCTAAGTTTCCAACTCCTGCGGCCAAAGCGCCGGACTCTGTTCTCTTCTTAGAGCTGCCTCCTGATCCAGTCCCTGTCCTGCGGAAGCTTATGTGCCACACCTCCCGCCATCACCCCTGGAAAATCATCCTCCTTATCGCAGCTGCTAATTGTTCCAGGGCAAGACAGAACAATAATTGGGAAAGAGGGTAACCTTGCCGGTGCCCATATCCAGAGTAAAATAATCTGAAATTAATCAATTTGTTTGTACCACCACTACCGGGTGTCTATAAAGTAACTTAATTCAGCCAATAAAAGTATCTCCGAACCCATATATTTCCAAAATCCTAAAGGGATAATCCCGTTCTATCATATCAAACACCTTTTCGTCGTCAAGTGAGATGCAGCGACCGGAGTCTGATCATTCGCCACTGATCACATGATATTGATGAAAGGTCTAATGTTATCAGAAGAGCCGAATAAACCCCACCTGATCTATATGTATAGAGATGTCATAACTTAATCGGTTAGCCAGAATTTTTGACAATATTTTAACATCTAGCTGGATCAGGGAGATTAGATGGTAACTCTTACACTCGCTTGGATCTTTGTCCCATTTAAGAATCAGACGGATCCGGGCTTGTGTCATGGTTGGCAGATGTTTTCCATTCTTTAATGATTCCTTATAAACTTCTAACAAAAGTGGAGCCAGTTCTGTAGCATAAAATCGAAAAACTCATCAGCAAAGCCATCTGGCCCTGGAGCCTTGCCTGTAGGTAAGACCTTAATTACCTCACCAAACTCCGAGCTCATCTCAGAATCAAGAGATTTGTTTTTGCTCTGTTGTCAATTTAGGAATTTTAATTGTTCTGCAAAGTTTCTAATATCTTCATCAGTAGACAAATACGTGGAACTATAGAGATCAAGATATAATTCTTTAAAAGCATTATTAATATTAATGAGGTAAATATTTCAGCACCAGCAGATTTCACTGAGGAATGGTAGAAAAACACTCTCTGCTTTATATATCTTGCCTGAAGCTTCCCTGCTTTGTCCCCCGACTCAAAGTATGACTGTCTTGCCCTGAATAACCAAAACTCCTCCTTCCAGCGACACAGTAATATTATATCTGTATTTCAATCGGGTCAAGTCTCTGAGGCCATCAGGCGACATTTGGCGCTTCAGCTCTGCCGCGGCACTTTTATATTCTGTTCCATCTCCACGAGTTCTCATGTTTTGGATATTTTGATGAATGAGGCGTACTGTATGACCCGACCCCTAAGAACCACCTTAAGTGCCTCTCAAGCCATGCCCACAGAGGACACTGAGGACCAGTTGGTCTCCATATAAACACTGATTTCAGCCTTTAACATTTGTTGGAAATCAGGATTTTGCAAAAGGAAACATTAAAGCACGAACTATGTGATTTATTTTCTCTGTATGTGGGAACAACAGAATTAAATGAGTGACTTGGATATATATAAAAAAATTATTCCAGAATAAATCTTATGTACTGATGATCTGTTGTAGTCCCTACCAGATGGGTTCAAAAGTCTCCAAATATCTGTAAGACCAAGATTTTAACACGTCCTATGAAGCATCAGTGTTGCTCTCGGGGATTTATACACTTTTGCTTCACTGTGATCAAGAACTGAATCCATCAATCGATTAAAGTCTCCTCCCAATATTATATCATGAGGGGTGCAACATCTTCAAGATCTATAAAACAGCCCCGATCATCAGCTTTAGGTGCGTAATTATTAGCCAAAATCAACCTTTGCCCCTGAATTTCTGCTAAAACAATAATGACTCTAATTTATCTTTAATCTGTTTGAGACATTTGAATTGTAGATGTTTATTTATCAGTGTAATGACTCCCCTGCTCTTACTCGAGCCAGCACTAAAGACACATGTCCACCCCATATCTGCCCAAATCTTTCAGCTTCCTGCGGGGAAAGATGCATTTCTTGAAGAAAACATTTCTTACGTGTAAGAAAATAAATAACCTTTTTTTTTTGGGGTGCCCAACCCATCCACATTCCACACGGGGAGAGACAATCCACTCATATTAACATTTGACATATAAGAAAAAATTTATTGTGTCAAAATCAAAATTATAAAGATAATTATTAAAACATTAGTTTAACAATATCCCCAGAACTTTCCCCAAAACAAACAGAAAAAAAAATTGTGCGCATTAACCGTGCATGGCACGACATCGCCAACTGGCGTCTATCCCTCTTAACTCAAACAGGTAAAGTACACCTACGAGAGTCCCCGCAACAACTTTGCCATCGGCTTGCTCAAGTCCGGTGCTTCTATACAAACATTTGTAAAACAGAATTACACAACAGAAGATAATCTATAAAACAGACTCCAGCCAATAAGTGAAACAAACAAATAAATATGTAGATTCATCTGTATAACGGTCTCAACAGTGTTCCTCCACAAAACATCTCCAGCAGCTTGCGGAAACAGCACAATTATTTTTTAATGGCCCGTTCAGTTCTTTGGACATTCAGACTTACTCGTATGTCCTGCAAGAAATATTCCACAAAACCACCTCCAGCCAAAAGGAGGCATAAGCACCCAAAATGAGCAGATTCATAAAAAATGAAAAAGGAGCTCCGTTCCTTGGACAGTCGAGTGTATGTTCAGTGTGTCGGTCCACTAGGCGGCCACATGAAAATCAGCAAATGGCTCACTCACCCCAATGTCTTTATGTAGGGTAACGCTTGCTGTGGGCATGTAAATTCTCCACGGCCATCTTTAGTATCTATTCTCAGTTTGGCCGGGAACATCAGTGCAAAAGTGATCTTCCGTTGATGTAAGAGATTCTTGCATTCCTTGAATTGATCACGTTTCTCTCGTCGAATTCGCAAAGTCAGGGAACAAGAAAATGTTGTGGTTCTTCCAAGAAAGCCTTCCTTTATTCCTTGTGTAACACGAGATCTTTATCGGATGATCTTGTCCAGAATTGATCCGGGCCGTCTCCCTCTGCACATTCCTCCACCATCTGGAATTTCACCATATCTCAGCCTTCCTCATCCTCAGGAAGTCCAACAATTCGTACATTATTTCACCTACTTCAGTTCTTCAAATCTTAAATGTTTTTTAAAATGGGTTCCAAATCTATCTTGGACATTAGCAGATTAGCGGCTAATTCTCTCTGATCACTTCAGATAATCTCCATTTCTCGACATCTGACACTCTTGTAACAACTCGATCAGCTGCAATCGATCGACGTATTACAGCAAGATCATCGAAGTCGGCAACAACTTTCGTCAGCATCACAGACATGTTGGACAGTTGAGTCCCTGATCTGCAGCCCGTCAGAGGTGTCAGCTTGAGCACGTAAGTGTCTTTTTATATCTCCAGAGTCCGAGGATTTTGAAAATGGAAGGCAAAGTAAAATTTTATAATGAACAGTACCACATAAAAGCATCTGTTACATGCATTATAATTGATAGTATGAATAAAAAAAGATCCTGACATTTTTTATTCACAATAATAATCTATTCAAACAATAAATATGGGTGACAAAAATCATGCTGTCTTCATGAGGACATATCATAGAAATAAAATAAACAATGTAACATTAAAATAAATAAAAAATAGTAGATAAAACACTTGAATAATCATATTAAGATTGGCTGGTGTCTCCTGTTCTCTTTTTAAAAGTGCTTTGTGTGTCATATCTGAATTAATTTGACACTTAAATTGCTTTTCTGACATGTAAATAAGAGTCTTGTTTATCTTCATCAAAGCAAGTAATATTTCTGTTTCAAATGTTTAATCGTATAATATAATATCAACATGAAAATAGCACGTTATGACTCCAGTCATGATCTCACACGAGATTCATCCGCCAGAAGAGCAGTGCCGAATCACGGCTGACGTCATGTCTTCCGCAGGTTGCAATTTTAACTTCAACCACAGATGTCGCTAGAGCGCACAATGTAGTACAGAGATGACTATAATTGAGCCATTCGTAGATGAAAACTGTAAACACTGTCTCTGCAGCGTTTTAAAAATTCCTGCTTTCGTGTTGAATGACCCACTTAGACCCGCCCCAACCAATGGCGTGATTTGGGGGCGGGACTATCTGACTCTGAGCAACAGCAGATGAGGGGTGTTCTGGGAAATCTGTTTTGAAAGCATTGTTAATTTTTGAAAGTCCATTTGGTGGCGGTGGTGTCGCAGAAATGCCAAACTTTGGCCTGATTTATAATGTGTGTGTTTAATATTATCTATACAAGCGGAGCTTATCTCGGATAGGATATAATATAAAACACGAGTGCTGTTAACAAATAAAAGTGTTTGAGTTTAGCCACATACACACAGTTCTCATTTTTCTGCTTTAAATATCCTGATGATAGTGTTGTATGAAACTAACTCATAAATGCACTGTTTGAACAGAGAAAAAGTGCAATTAAACCCTATAATGATAGCAATTATAGCAACATGGAGTGATATTTACAACAAATAAATAAATCCTTCCTTTTGTTCTGAGATTTTAATCACAAGAGTCAGAGAAAGAGGATTTATTATTCAGAGAAGAAACGTTAGTTCAGGATTATATTATAATATTTATATGGAAGTATTGTTTGATTTAAGTTTGATTAAATGTATTGGTAACCGGTGTGTACACATTAACATTACACAATTAATTAACATGAAAAATTAACAATATTGTGATATATATGTTAATTTCTACATACACAATATTTTTTATATTAAACTGTATTTAAGAATTAACATTTAACCAACAATTAACAATATTCTGTGTATAAATGAACAAACCAAGAATTGCAAGATGAAGAAAAAATATAATTATATTATTATTTCTTAATAAACCTAATTTTGAACATAATACATGTAACATGTGTTAACGTATACTACCTTAATGTAAAGTGTATTATTAAATCATAAATCCCAAACCCATAGGTGTAATTCGCACCCTGACATAGCTGTTGTCATAGCGACTGGAAGGCTGAGGTCAAGGGTCAGGTGTTGTGGAATGTTACAGTGTAATGAGATGTGATGGGTCTGAATACTTTTACAAATAACAAATCTGATAACGCTTTTTAGCCCTAATTAAGACCAATAGAGATACAAAATGAACTGTTTTCCATCAATGCATGTGGCAAAATGTACAATGAACTTTAATTCTCTCTAAATACTGT